>NC_057804.1:461321113-461348527 GCF_018294505.1 Triticum aestivum
GGCAGCATCGATCGGCTTCAGTTAGCAGCAGTAGCGAAGGAATCGCTCGATCGGTTTCAATTAACAGCCATCGATCGATCACTGGGTTCACTAACGTGTAGCCTGCAGTGCAATCGCTCGGGTTCAGTTAGAGCCCAATGCCTCGCTCGGGTTCAGTTAGAGCCAACGCCTCGCACACACGCGCGTACATGTACGAGAGAAACGCGCATCGCTCGGCCCCCGACCACTCACCATAACCGGGAACTCGCCGAAATTTTCCTCGCCCTCACTTCTACCATGGTTTTTTCCATCATGGATGACCCAAAGAATGTCATGCAGTTGCGTCTCCGTCCCTCCTAGGACGAAAAGCCCATTTTCTGTCATGATTTTTTGTCATAGAAGTAGGAGCCCACCACATCTATGATGATACCAGGTTTTGTTACAATTATCATCATAGAAGTGTCATAAGTATGAGGAAAAAAATTCGTTCGGCCCAAAATGTCACGGATGTGTCTTTTTTTGTAGTGCATTGTTGCAAGCAATAAAATTGCTCTCTAAATATGTGTGATGTATTAGTGTGGTGAAAATAAGCTTTATACGAGCTTGTGATATGGAAGAAATAAAAGCGACGGACTACATAATAAAGGTCCCTATCATAAGTGGTAATATAAAGTGACGTTCTTTTGCATTAAGATTTCGTGCATCCAACCATAAAAGCACATGACAACCTCTGCTTCCCTCTGCGAAGGGCCTATCTTTAATTTTTGTCTTCTACCTTATACAAGAGTCATGGTGATCTTGACCTTTCCTACAATTTATCCTTTGGCAAGCACTATGTGTTGGAAAGATCCTGATATATATATCCAATTGGATGTGGGTTTTCGTAAAGCATTATTGTTGACATTACCCTTGAGGTAAAAGGTTGGGAGGCAAAACTATAAGCCTCCTATCTTTCTCTGTGTCCGACTGAAACTTCATACCCATAAGTATTGCCTGAGTGTTAGCTATTGTGAAAGACTAAATGATAGTTGAGTGTGTGGACTTGCTGAAAAAGCTCTTATATTGACTCTTTCCGATGTTATGATAAATTGCAATTGCTTCAATGACTAAGATTATAGTTTGCTAGTTTTCAATGAAGTTTCTGATTCATACATGACATTGTGAATAGATTATTACTTTAAGCATAAGAAATCATATGACAATACATATATGTTGTTGTTCTAAGAATGATCATGATGCCCTCATGTCCGTATCTTATGTTATCGACACCTCTATCTCTAAACATGTGGACATATTTTTCGATATCGGCTTCCGCTTGAGGACAAGCGAGGTCTAAGCTTGGGGGAGTTGATACGTCCATTTTGCATCATGCTTTTATATTGATATTTATTGCTTTATGGGCTGTTACTTCACATTATGTCACAATAGTTATGCCATTTCTATCTTATTTTACAAGGTTTACATGAAGAGGGAGAATGCTGGCAGCTGGAATTCTGGGTTGGAAAAGGTGCAAATATTAGAGACATATTCTGCACAACTCCAAAAGTCCTGAAACTCTAGGAAAGTTAGTTTTGGAATATATTAAAAATATTGGGCGAAGAAAGCACCAAAGGGGGGCCACCCAGAGTCCACAAGGGTGGGGGGCGCGCCCCCTGCCTCATGGGCCACCTGGAAGCCCCCTGATGCCCATCTTCTGGTATAAGGTGTCTCTTGCCCTGGAAAAAATCAAAAGAAATCTTTCGGGATGAAGCGCCACCGTCTCGAGGCGGAACCTTGGTGGAACCAATCTAGGGCTCCGACGGAACTGTTCTGCCGGGGAAACATCCCTCCGGGACGGGGAAATCATCGCCATCATCATCACCATTGATCCTCTCATTGAGAGGGGGTCAATCTCCATCAACATCTTCACTAGCACCATCTCCTCTCAAACCCTAGTTCATCTCTTGTATTCGATCTTTGTGTCAAAACCTCAGATTGGTACTTGTGGGTTGCTAGTAGTGTTGATTACTCCTTGTAGTTGATGCTAGTTGGTTTATTCGGTGGAAGACCATATGTTCATATCCTTTATGCATATTAATACCCCTCTGTTATGAACATGGATATGATTTGTGATTAGTTACATTTGTTCCTAAGGACATGGGAGAAGTATTGTTATAAGTAGTCATGTGAATTTGGTATTCGTTCGATATTTTGATGAGATGTATGTTGTCTTTCCTCTACTGGTGTTATGTGAACGTCGACTACATGACACTTCACCATTGTTGTCCAGGCTTTCCTTTATATAATTCCCATGTGTCCTCGGGAGCGCTTTCCTTTATATAAGAGTTTGTCCAGGCTTGACCTTTGCTACAAAAAGGATTGGCCACCTTGCTACACCTTGTTTACTTTTGTTACTTGTTACCCGTTATAAATTACCTTATGACAAAACTATCTGTTACCGTTAATTTTATTGCTTGCAGAGAATACCTTACTGAAAACCGCTTGTCATTTCCTTCTGCTCCTCGTTGGGTTCGACACTCTTACTTATCAAAAGGACTATGATAGATCCCCTATACTTGTGGGTCATCATGAACCTTTGGTTATCATGTGACGTTTCCTTTGGTTTGTGATACTTTACAAAATCCTGTGTGCATCGGTATCCTCTTGGGTCATCACCATGCCCACCGGTTTTGCTCTTCTTTCTCGTTGGCGTGTTCCAGCATCCCCGTGACGTAGTCACCTGTGTCTGGCCAGCTGATAATGGATGCCGTAACACCGAGTGAGCCCTAAGAATATCTCTCCATTGCTGGAGGAGCAAATCCCACTCTCGAGTTGTTCGTTCACTTGTCAAACTTTCCGGTGAACCTGAAAGTTGTCATTATCATCACCTTGTTACAGATAATGTTTGAGCAACCCCAAAGTCCACCATTTGGTAAGAAGTAACCAAGACACTCTCATGGTACGAGGAACTAAAGTACACATGCTAACACTTCGTGTTATAACAGATGAATTCACACGATATGGTCACAAAGTATAACATACAAAATTGGGTAGATTCAATATGATAGTTCTTCTAACATCATACCCTCAATGTTGTTTTAGGACTATCGTTGCACCTAACGATATCCTAAGCTCCAGAAAACGTAATCACCAACAACACTTGAGCCAGTCCTAGAGGCTGGGCCGGGAACCTATTGTTTGACCATTTATCATTTTACACATGCATATGAGTTTTCCACTGAATCGCATATTCCAGGATCATAGCAGTTATAGCATGAAATATAAACTCTTAATTATGAATAATGAAAATATAATAATACTATATTGTTGCCTCTAGGGCATATTTCCAACAGAACCCCTCCGTGATGGTGTATATTGGATCTCATAGTTCTGGAACTTGCGGTAGCTGGAATTGTGTTTCGTCTGCTCCCCTAGGGTTTCTTGAATATTTGGGTATTTATAGAGCAAAGAGGTGGTGCAAGAGACCCCCGTGGGCCGCACAACCCATCAGGGCGCGCCAAGGGCCTTTGGCGCGCCGTATTGTCTTGTGGGCCTACCCCCAGGTGCTTCCTTGGCTCCTAAGTTGTCTTATGGCCCCAAAAAAATCTCCAAACAGTTTCACTGCATTTGGACTCCATATGATAGGGATATTCTGTGAAGTAAAAAAAGCAAAAAAGCAGCAACTGACACTGGGTGCTATGTCAATAGGTTAGTCCCAGAAAATGATATAAAGTTGGTATAAAATGATTGTAAAACATCTAAGAATGATAGTATAATAACATGGAACAATCAAAAATTATAGATACGTTGGAGATGTATCAACATCCCCAAGCTTAATTCCGGCTCGTCCTCGAGTGGGTAAATGATAAAAATAGAATTTTTGATGTGGAATGTGATGAAAAGTATAGGGGATCTATCATAGTCCTTTCAATAAGTAAGAGTGTCGAAACCAACGAGGACCAGAAGGAAATGACTAGCGGTTTTTAGCAAGGTATTTTCTACAAGCACTGAAATTATAGGTAACAGATAGTTTTGTGATAAGATAATTCGTAACGGGTAACAAGTAACAAGTGTTGCAAAGGTGCATCAGGTGGCCTAATCCTTTTTATAGAAAAGGACAAGCCTGGACAAACTCTAATATAAAGCAAAGCACTCCCGAGGACACATGGGAATTACTGTCAAGTAAGTTTTCATCATGCTCATATTATTCGCGTTTGTTACTTTGATAATTTTATATGTGAGTGCATCGGTTCTTGGGTGCTGTCCTTACTTGGACAAACCTCCCACTTATGATTAACCCCTCTCGCAAGCATCCACAACTACAAAAGAAGAATTAAGATAAATCTAACCATAGCATGAAACATGTGGATCCAAATCAGCCCCTTACGAAGCAATGCACAAACTAGAGTTTAAGCTTCTGTCACTGTTGGGGATATAACTACTGAGTATAAACCGCCCAGGAGGGGCCGAGTTATGCTCATCCGTACTGAAGCCCATGAAGACAAGGAATATGGCGCTTTACTACAGAGACTTAGAGGCCCAGAGCCCAAGGGCGGATTAGGGACCATATACATAAACCGCCATGAGATATGTAACTTGTGTTGAAAGATAGGGAAAGATAGAAACCAAGCCGGACACGTGTATGAGCCGGCCTCGGTATTCTGTATACCACCAGGCGTCAACCTATGTATATAAAGGGACGACCCAGCGGCGGCTCAGGGACAAGAAATAATAACTCGAGAGACAGGCAAAGTGGATTAGCTCCCTGATCATCGAGACCCCATCAATTCCACCACCACAGGATCGTAGGCTTTTACCTTCACCGCAAGGGGCCGAACCAGTATAAACTCCCTATGTCCTTTGTCCAGTTTAACCCCTTTAAGCTAATCTTGTTGTGATGGCTCCACGACTAAGTCCTCTCATAGGGACATCTGACATGTTAATCCCACGACAGTTGGCGCCCACCGTGGGGCTATCGCACGATGGTTTCGAGTTCTTGAAGGGCAAATTTGAAGGACTCAAGGGATATGCGGTTGGCCGGATGACCAAGAGTCGTCGCAGCAAGCTCTACATCGACGATGCAGGCTGGGGCC
The DNA here is from genome assembly GCF_018294505.1 of Triticum aestivum. Lineage (NCBI taxonomy): Eukaryota > Viridiplantae > Streptophyta > Magnoliopsida > Poales > Poaceae > Triticum > Triticum aestivum. Next base: position 461,326,165 of record NC_057804.1, read on the forward strand.
CCGAGGCCGACTCAATTGAGTACGGGTACCGGGTCCCCTTTGGAGGAATTCATGTTTTCATCGGCAAGATCGGCGAACCAGGCCCTGAGCCGGACATCTGTGCCGACCTCGTCGAGACGATTCAGCGTGCAAGTCCTGCCCGGGTTCAGCCTGCCATGAAGCATGCGTTCGTAGGATTCATCCATGGTGCGGAATCTGAACCCGTGTCCGATGGTGAGACGGTCGTTTATTCTGATGGTGAATCATCCACCGGCGAGACCGACTCGCTGTACCAACTACAAGATGGACATTTTGGGGGCAGTTTCGATGGCGACAGTATTCTGGACCCTTTTGAACCGCCAAACCAGGTTGCGATCTTCATGGCCGGCACGCAGCCCACATTGCAATCTTCAACTGCAGCAGCGATGACTTCCGGATCGGCAGCCGGGGCAGGAGGCCCCACGCGCTGGCCGGCTCAAGTTCTGTCCGGTTTATTGGACGCCTGGACGACATTGTTGACCATAGCAGTCACCCCAGAGACCCAAGATCGCCATAATGCAGAGGTTACAAAACTGCGGGATCAGATAACTCAGGCCAAGGAGGACTTGGCGGCTGAGGAAACCAGGATGGCTGATGAGTGGGCCGCTTTAGATGCCCAGTAGCTGCAGATTTAGGCAGGGAATTACCGGCTCATGCTGGATCAGAATGCTTCGAACGACATGTTGAGGAGGAGGCACCGGTCTCGTCTTCCGCCGGTTTATGAAGCAATGAATCTCTTCAACACGCCAGGAGTAGGACTCAGTAATCCGGCACCAATAAACCGGACTGAAGCGCCTGGGACAAGAGGGCCAGATCAGCCACGGGTGACGGACCCGCCTCGACGAACAGATAACCCGCCGTGATACATGCCGACCCCACAGGGTCACTTCTCCACCCCTTTGGATAATATGATTGCTGCAGCGTCTCGATTGGCAGCTATTCCAATGGAGGGCGAGTCTCCAGCGGCGGTTGAGACGCGGCGGGCCAGGGATCTCCTTCAAACCGCTATGGTACAGCAGCAGGCCTATTCATATAGCCGAGATAGAATCCATTCATCCCCTCGCTCGAGCAAGAGTTACAGCAAGCACATTGATGAACCGGCTGTGTCAAGTAGTGCGCGAAACCGTGACGGCCCTCGAGGTCCTAATCTGGTGTGCGGTGGTGCAAATGCTTAGGATGTAGTGGATAATGGTAGAGCGCATCGGGAGGCCGAGTTGGCAGCGCAATACGCGAATCGTCAGCCTACTCCGGTTCGACCGATGACGTTAGTGGAACGAGGGCTTGCTTTAAGCTCTTGGGGGGTGTCGTGTCTCACCCTGGCTCTACACAATGTGTGGTTACCCAAGGATTTCAAGGGTCCGCGTAAGGTGCCTAATTACACCGCCGATTTACCCCCCCCCCCCGGGGGGTCATGGGTTGAGAGTTATGAGATGGCAATGGAGATGCTGGATGTGGATGAAGCGGCATGTGCAAAGTACTTCACCATGATGTTAGATGGAACGGCTCGCACTTGGTTAAAGAGTCTGCCCGTTAATTCCATCGGTTCATGGGCCGAGTTAAAGGCCCGGTTTATTGCAAACTTCAAGGACACGTGCAAGCAACCCATGTCAATTGTGGATCTGGTCGTTTGTGTCCAAGGAGAAGGCGAATCAACAACTCATTGGGTGCGCCGGGTTTCGGAAATCCTACATTCGTCGGACCGCATCAATGCTGATTCGGCAATCATAACATTAGAGGGAAATTACCGGTTTAAGCCGCTGAAGTTGAAGTTGGGACGGCTCAAGCGTCACTGCAATGACATGGGAACACTTATGGCAGCTTTGGTTAGGTATGCCGATTCTGATAGTACCAAGGATCCCGAGTCTGATGATGAGAAGCCGGAGAAGGGAAAGAAGAACGGCAGTGCAAAAGGACAACAACATAACCTGGCGGGCCATGGTAATAACGGTAAGCGTAAAGCGGACAGTAATTCCTATTTTGTGGCTAACACCAACGTACAGGGTAATGGTTAGTGTCGTAAGGGTAAACTGCCCCCGCGGAGTGGAGGATCATGTATGAATCTGGAGCGCCTGTTAAATCAGCCTTGACCAAAGCACGGGACGCAGGAGAAGCCAGCTACACATCTCTGGAAGGATTGCTTTATTATGCGAGAGTTCAAAAACTCATATCTCTTCTGGTATGTTCATGGACCGTCCGGCGGTTCAGGACCTGGGTTTCACGGGCCGGGATATGGTGGAGGTAACTCTGGTTCAGGGTTTCAAGGTAATCAAGGTGGACAGGGTAATCAAGGCAATCAGGGCAACCAAGGTGGTTATAATCAACAGGGGAATCAGCAATAGCAACAGTCGAGTTATCAGACTCACCCGAAGAAGTTGAATAGTGGACAGTACCATGTCTTCACTACTAGCCTATGCAAGCGCGATCAGAAGCTTCATAAAAGGGCAGTGAATTCCGTTGAACCGGCAGTGCCCCGTTATTTGCGCTGGTCTGAACAGCCTATTGTGTGGAGTCGAGAAGATCATCCGCCCCGGATTGATAATCCGGGTCATCTGGCGTTGGTGGTAGCACCGCAAGTTGGAGGTTATAAGTTCACCAAGGTGCTCATGGATGGGGGGAGCAGTATCAACATCTTGTATTATGAAACCTTCCGGCGTATGGGGTTGACGGATAAGAATCTTAAACCATCAAACACCATTTTTCACGGTGTGGTGCCTAGTAAATCGGCCTACCCGATCAGTAAGATAACTTTGGAGGTTTCTTTTGGAGATGATCATGATTCAAGGTCAAAAACATTGACTTTTGAAGTGGTGAAAATCAGGAGTCTGTACCATGCCCTGTTTGGACGGTCGGCTTATGCTAAGTTCATGGCAAGGCCGTGTTATGTTTATCTGCAGCTCAAGATGCCGGGTCATAAGGGAACCATCACAGTGCATGGAAGCCGAAAGGTCGCTTTGGAATGTGAGGAAGGTGATGCGGCTTATGCTGAGTCAGTTTGTGCAGCCGAGGAGTTAAAATTCTATAAAGACAATGTTGATTCGGTGCATATGACTTCTTTGAAGAAACCCACTACAGAGCATGATCCAACTTTGAAGTTTAAATCGGCTGATGAAACTAAGTTGGTTGATTTTGTTCCTGGCGATTCATCCAAGCATTTTAGCATCAACACTAACTTGGATCCGAAATAGGAAATCGCGCTCATCGAGTTCATCCGCGAGAACCGGGACATCTTTGCATGAAAACCTTCTGACATGCCAGGTGTACCGAGGGAACTCGCTGAGCACACTCTGAATATTGATCCCAAGTTTAAACTGGTGAAGCAGTTTCTCCGCCGCTTCAATGAAGAGAGACTCAAAGCCAATGGTGAAGAGGTAGCCCGGCTCTTTGCGGCAGGGTTTATTGTGGAGGTTTTTCACCCTGAGGGGTTGGCTAACCCAGTGCTGGTACTCAAGAAGAATGGCACTTGGCGTATGTGTGTGGATTACACAGATTTAAACAAGGCTTGTCTAGCTGATCCGTTTGCCCTCCCCCGTATTGATCAAATAATTCATGCTATGGCGGGTTGTGAGCAGTTGAGTTTTCTGGATGCTTATTCGGGTTATCATCAGATCAAAATGGCAGTTAAGGACCAGGAGAAAACGGCTTTTATAACTCCTTTTGGAGCCTTCTACTATGTATCTATGCCTTTTGGACTCAAGAGTGCCCAGGCGACTTATCAGCGGTATGTGCAGAATTGCCTTCATAATCAGATTGGGCGCAATGTTCATGCTTATGTAGATGATATCGTGGTGAAATCCAGGAAGGCGGAGACACTAGTATCTGATTTGAAGGAGAGCTTTGATAATCTCTGGGTTTATTAGATGATGCTTAATCCGGCCAAGTGCGTTTTTGGTGTACCGGCAGGCAAGCTCTTGGGTTTTCTGGTGTCTAACAGGGGCATTGAAGCTAATTCGAAAAAGATCAACGCTATTACGTCCCTGGCTAAACCGGCGTGTATCAATGATGTTCAATGACTGGCGGGTTGTATTGCAGCGCTAAGCCGGTTTATCAGTCGGTTGGGAGAGAAGGCGATCCCTCTATATCATATGATGAAGAAGATAGACAACTTTGTCTGGAGTGATGCTGCTAATGCAGCGTTTGAGGATCTGAAGAGGCAGTTAGCCGAACCGCTTGTTCTTGTTGCCCCCATTGATAAGGAACCATTGCTGTTGTATGTGGCTGCTAACGCCCGGGCTGTCAGTGTGGCTATTGTGGTAGAGCGCAAGGAAGCTGGTAAGGAGTATCCGGTTCAACGGCCGGTTTATTATATCAGTGAGGTACTTATCGAGTCCAAGCAGAGATATCCACATTGACAGAAGTTGGTGTATGGAGTGTTTATGGAGAGCTAGAAGCTTAAGCAATACTTTCAGGGCCATCCTATTACTGTGGTCAGTTCCGCTCCTTTGGGATATATCATTCAGAACAGGGAGGTGACTGGCCGGGTTGCTAAGTGGGCTATCGAGCTTGGACCTCACGAGGTAAAATATATGCCTCGCACAGCTATTAAGTCCCAAGCGCTCGTGGATTTCATCAATGACTAGACAGAGTTGCACGCGCCGGAGGATAAACCGGATAACATGTATTGGACTATTCACTTCGATGGATCCAGACAATTGGAGGGCTCGGGGGCTGGAGTGGTTCTTACTTCCCCTCAAGGTGACAAATTTTGTTATGTTCTCCGTTTGATGTTTCCTTATACTAACAATGTAGCAGAGTACGAGGCCTTACTCCATGGTCTTCGGATGGCTAAGGGGATGAATTTAATCCGGGTACGTTGCTTCAGCGACTCCAATTTAGTGTCTCAGCAAGTGTCTGGTACTTGGGATTCTAAGGATCCACTCATGGCGGCTTATCGGCGTGAGGTGGATATCATTGCCGGTCACTTCAAGGGTTACCAGTTTGAGCACATTGATCAGCGCAAGAATGAAGTGGCGGGCGCTTTAAGCTGGCTCGGATCCCAACGTAAACCGGTGCCGCCCAATGTTTTTCTTGACGTTCTGCATAATCCGTCGGTCAAAATACCAACGTAGGAGGATCTGGCTGTTCCTGACCTAGAGGCTCAATTGGTGGCGGTTCTTCATGCTATCCCTGATTGGACAGTGCCATACTTGGCGTATATGACCTGGGGCGAGTTACCCGAGGACAAAGTTCTAGCCAGACAGATAATCCGGCGGTCCATGTCCGTGACTATTGTCAATGGCGAGTTACATCATTGCAGTGTCTCAGGGTCGTTTCAGCGTTTCGTTTCTCCTGTAGAAGGCTGTGAGATCTTGCGAGAAATCCACGAAGGAGATTGTGGTCATCATGTCGGTTCAAAATCCTTGGTGGCTAAGGCTTTCCGACACGGTTTTTACTGGTTAACAGCTCATGTTGATGCAGAGGATCTGGTGAGAAAGTGTGATGGCTGTCAGAAGTTTTCATGCCGAGCTCATGTTTCGGCCCAGGAATTAAGGATGATTCCAATCACCTCGCCGTTTGCAACTTGGGGGCTGGATATGGTTGGGCCTTTTAAGAGGTCCAAGGATAAAAAGACCCACCTTCTAGTGGCGGTTGATAAATCCACCAAGTGGGTGGAGGCAGTGCCAGTAAGCAAGTGTGACGCGGCCACAGCGGTTCAATTCATGAAAAAGGTGATTTTCCGCTTTGGTTTTCCACACAACATTATAACAGATAATGGCACGAATCTCTCCAAGGGTGCTATGGAAGAGTTCTGTCAACGTGAGCACATCCGGCTTGATGTGTCCTCAGTGACTCACCCTCAGTCTAATGGTCAAGCGGAGAGAGCTAATCAAGAAATCCTGAAGGGTATCAAGCCCCGGCTTATGGTCCCTTTGCAGAGGACGCCGGGTTGTTGGGTGGAAGAGTTGCCTTCCATTTTATGGAGCATTAACACCACCCCCAATAGATCTATGGGTTACACACCCTTCTTCATGGTTTATGGAGCGGAAGCAGTTCTCTCAAGCGATATTCGCCATGACTCTCCCCGAGTGGCAGCTTATGTTGAAGCGGACAATGAAAGAGAACGCCAAGATGCATTGCACCTGTTAGATGAAAAGCGGGATATTGCGGCAGCTCGTTCGGTGATTTATCAGCAAGACCTGCGGCATTATCATAGCCGTCGGGTTAAAACCAAGCTTTTCAGGAAGGCGACTTAGTGCTCCGGCTTATCCAAGATCAGATGGACATGCACAAGTTATCCCCACCTTGGGAAGGGCCCTTTGTGGTCAGCAAGAATCTGAACAACGGGTCATACTACATCATCGATGTTCGAGAGCACAAAGACTCATGCAAGTCGGAGAAGGAGACCCGCCGGCCATGGAATATTGCTCATCTTCGGCCTTACTATACCTAAGCCATAGACTCCTTCATGTATATATTTTTGACAATGTACATACTATGATCAATAAATAAACCGGCATCCTTACTAGAGCGGGGCCTCTGCCGTTTCGTCTTATATATCTTCTTGGTTACATGGGGGCTTATGCTTATAAAGCGGAGTTCTGATTATCCATTGAACCGGCTTATAAAGCCACAACAAAGCTTGGGGGCTTCACACCCAAGGGACCAAAGAGAGTTTTTTGCCACGCACAGCTCAAACATAGGTACCCATTGAGCATAGCTCACAATGTTACCTGGGGGCTCTTTGTGCACAACAACAAAGAGTTTTAAAGGACACTTGTAATAGGCTATCAAGCCAGGCTTGGAAGCCAGGTGTATTCACCTAAAACCCCGGGTTAACCTACCTTCATCAAGTAAGCCACTCTGTCCAGGTAATCCTGGTATGACCCGCCGAACGTTTGAAAAGTCAATCTGATACAGACCCTGAACTTGTCAAAGTTAAAATGACGATTGGTTAATGTGAGGCCCATCTTAAAAGGCTTTGTAAAATGGTTTAACTCACTGGCCTGGCAGCCCATGAAAAGCCTCGAATTTGGGTCTGGAACCCCTTGAAAAGCCTCGACTACAAGTTTTCATTTGCTTTTATTTGTCGAAGTTTTTCTCCTTTGATAAGGTTTTGAGGTAAACCGACGTCTATTGACCCGGCCAGGCTATAAGTCATCAATTTAACCAGGTGTTTGTTAACCCGGCTTGGCTTTCAATTATCAGTTGTTAATTAGTACACAACCAATTATAAACCGGTGTTTGTTAACCCGGTCTGGCATTGATTATAAGCCGCCAGGATGATCATCCGGTGTTTATCATAGCCCGGCATGGCTTATTATAAACCAGCATAGCATGGTGGGAGTTCTCAGCACTCAAAATTTGGGTTATCACCCTTACTACAAGAAAGTTGGTAAACCAACAATGTGATTCAATATCACAGGTATGATATGTTTCATATTTCATTATCTTTACGGTCTTGGTTATAAACCCTGGCTTTATATTGGTATTATAACCCGTCCGGCGGTAAACAGCCAAGGCAATTTTAAATTTATCATATGCAGAAACATGATTGCATAAAACTGCTAATTAGCATAAAGTAGACATAGCACTATCTGGACAGATTAAAAGTATCAGGCAAAGTGGCTATGCACGATGGCATAACAGACCAAGTGTTTCAAACTATCGTATTACAAGGCAGCAGGCACCCAAAAGAATAATTGTTTATCGCTGATATCACGGCATGAAAAGTTAAACCGGCCCCCGGATTATGACTCTTCCTCAGGTTGATGTGAAGGTTGTGGATCATCTTGCGCCGGTTCACCCTCCGCCTCCCCACCCAGTGGCTGAAAGTCTATGGTTGCCCAGTCAATCCCAGATAAAGCTCGGAAGACAGCTTCATCGCTTATAAGGTCGGATGCTTCAACATCAGGGGCATAAGTATGCTTACGGATTGGCGAGATAAGATTTTGCGCTTCATAAACCGACGCATCAATCCGTTTGTTGTCTGCGTCATAAATTGACTGGTGGAAAGACAAATCAGTCTCTTCGGCTAGTTTACTTGCAAGCGGGCGCATCTCCTTTGTCAATGCTCTAAGGGCATCATTATCAAATTCTGATCCATCTTCTTTTTGGCTGGTGACAGTGTACTGGACTAGGGGGTACTCACTATGTCATCTCCCGATCAGTTAGATTGGGCCGAGGACCCCCATGGCCGCATACTCATGGGCCAGTTCGGACAGTTGCCGCATACAAGGAAGATTTGACAAGACTTGGAGGTCAAGACAAGGACTCCTCCCCACCGGCGTATTCGGCTAGGACTCTTGTTATCCTAGGCCACTGGTGCATTATATAAACCGAGGCCAGGCTAGTCGATAGAGGATATACACAATCATAATCATCATAGGCTAGCTCCTAGGGTTTAGCCTCTACGATCTCGTGGTAGATCAACTCTTGTAACCCTATATTCATCAAGATGAATCAAGCACGAAGTAGGGTATTACCTCGATAGAGAGGGCCCGAACCTGGGTAAACACCGTGTCCCCTGCCTCCTGTTACCATCGACCTTCGACGCACATATCGGGACCCCCTACCCGAGATCCGCCAGTTTTGACACTGACATTGGTGCTTTCATTGAGAGTTCCGTTGTGTGACCGGCGAAAGGATCAATGGCTCGACTGCAGGTCAACTGCAACGTCAGTTTCTTCGTCACCAGCTCGACTGGTCACCTTGGCTTGACCGAGGACTATGCCCTACCTCCGATCGTCATGTTCGGATGAGGGCCTTCATCAACATCAACTCCGATCTCTATCAAGATCATGGAGGAGTCATCCATGGAGCTCGGGGGCTCAACATCAACATTGCCCTCGGGCGACCATGCTGTTTTTCTGGACAGCAAACTCGTATCCGCCGCCACCGCCTCCTCGAGTGTCGCCTAAACGATTGCTTTGGTGGAATTACGCGGAATTAAATCTAAAACAACCCTGCAAAATTTTTTTCAAGTTCCGATGGAGGAATCTCCGGCAATCTCCGATATACCGGAGCCCTGTTGAATCTGGACGAGAATCCAAACGAGTTTGGAGCGGGGTGTCTAGCATCTAGCTCCGACATCCTTTGAAAGATCCAACCATTGATCGGCTGCGGAATTCCCATATCTACCACCTGCCAAAAATTCAGCTCGATCCGACCGTCCAAACTCCAGGAACCTTCCGATTAGTGCATCACTTTTTGGATCTGTTTTCTGCACGAGAACGAATCCGACCCGAGTTCATCTCCTTTACGAACGGGATTTGGGACATCCTTTTTTAAGGACGTTTTCGTATGGGGTATTGTGTTTTATTCTCAAACACATCCCATTAATATTAAAAGTATTTTTACAATACGATCTTCACCATCACGCCGGTGTCAAACCGGCCCGACAACATCACTCCACGACGGCCGACCTGCGCTAGACATGTCGTCGCTTTGTTGAGCCGAGCTCAACTTCTTCGGATCATCATCTCGGCTAGCTTAACAATAGTTCGGCATCGCGAAGGATAAATCGTCACCAACATCGCCGCCTCACGGATTACAAGGAGCAGGCACACCGGCATCGCCGCACGGTCACTTTATCAAGCCAGCATTGATCACGTCACAAGCTACGACCTGCATCAGCATGTGTGAACTGTTGCTTCATCGAGCCGATGTCCATCACGCCGAACTACTTCAACACCTCGGCTGAGACATCTCCTCACCGACCTGCTCCGTCTCCTCGCTTGGACTGAGGGCTTCGTCATCCCTTCATCAACTTACCTCGGAGACTCCGGCGTCACCGGCCGACCAGCTTCATCACATTAGCTGGACCACGGGCTTTGCCTCGGCGAGCCAACCTTTGCCAGCATCGTCATGCCTTCGCTTCATCACCCATTATGCAATGGGTGTGCGGATCGAGTCCCAATTTTGGGAGTACCTTTCTTCGGACCGCTACAACAAATAAACCAGGTGCTACTAATCCCAGCAATTTTTGCTTGTTCGGGTTTATTTTTCCCAAGGAATTATTACTCTACTTTGTTCCATCATCTATACACAGGTCTATCAATTGGTGGCCGCATTAATGACGGTTTCGTGGTGGTCCGGTCAGTTTCCGCACATAGTTCGGCGAACGCCGTATCCGGAACTCAGACCGACCTGTGAATTCGGGCCTTGTCACGTCTTCACTGCGTCACGCTGATGCCCTGCATTGACATTGACCTCGACACTCAGGCCATATCTCTTTCATTATTTACTTCACTTATATTAAATAAGTAGAAGAATTTTTTTACAATATTATCTTTATTTGTCATTACTTTTGGTTTGCACTATTTTATCTGTGCAGTTAATCGACTCAGACTGAGCCGTGTTGTGGCCTCCGTCGACCGAATTGTGTTTTCGCCTTGGCGCGCCGAACTGGTTCATTACGGCGGCTGGACTGGGGGCTTCGTCTTCTCGGAGTGCCGAACTCTCTGCTCGGCCACCTTGGGACCAGCCTGGGGGCTGAACCTTGTCCGGCATCAAGCTCGGACCACGTCATCAATGCCGAACACATTAACCAGCTAAGTCACTCTCATACTCATAAACTTTTAGTTTTAAAATTTGCTCGGTTCGACCAAGCACTATACTTTTTAGCAAAAAGTTGTTTGTGAAGAACTTCCTTGTCCAAACTTTGTTTGTGACGCACATATTAAAATACCCTGTTTATTTGGGGGCTCCCTTGATGGAGCTTTTCCTCTTGCATATGATTATACTTGTACGGCTTTGTTCCTTGTTCGTGTATTACGCCACAATATGCACCATGTTGACTTAAGAGATTTGCAAGCTGGGTTGCCTGGCTCCTCTGCTTACCCCTACATTCCCGATTGTTTGGCTAGGGAGTAAAGGGAGCACCTCTGTGATTGTCACGATTGGTTCATCCCAGCCGGACCTCAGACTGGTTGAAGCCGAAAGCTAGCACTCTTACTGTTTTTAACAATGGTCGGCACACAACGGAACTCATGAGTACAAAAAATCTATTGCACAAGTCTCATAATAATAATGAGCAACCGAAGAAAGGTATCGGTGGGGGTACTATTTTCTTCGAAGATGCTTCTTACACTTTGTCAGTAATATATCATAAGTTCCCCGAGCGCGCTTTGTATGTTACAGGCTTATGGCCTGATTGCCTGGTTATCGGAAACACCATCGATATTCTCGACAGGGGGAGTACATAGCACTTTTCGGTCCTTGACCGAAGAGGGAGAAGAATATAGTCGGTTAAGACACGTATAAAGTTCGGGTGGACACAGATATGATATAAGTACTTCGGTACATACAATCATTATACATAAAATTCTTTTACCCAAGTAACTTGGGGGCTCTTAAATTTATGTGAGCTTTTTTAAAATAAGTGTTCTTCTTCCTAGTCGTTGCAAAGTCCTTTTTTCTATCACTACCTTTTTCGTAGCGAGTGTGTGGTCAATAGCCGGATTTCCCTCTCAAAGCCTCTAAAGTTTGCTACACTGACCTAGCGAGAAGTACTCCGCCTTCGGGGTAGGAGGTTGAAGCCGTAGGCTGACCCGCTTGAAGTCTTGAGATAGGATGTGTCATGTTAAAGCATGACAGAAGCACAATTTTTTTCTCTAAGACCAATTTTCGGATTGGCACTGAACACTTAATCTAGTTCGGACGTCGAGTTTTTACTGACATTTTTTGGTTTTTCCAATCCTTTGGCACTTTTCAACTATTTGTGTGTTTTTCTCATAAGTCTCGTAGTGCAACACCGGACACCTTTAGAGATTCGGCAAAAATTCTTGGATATTGCTATATATGCATCGGTTTCAAATTGTGTCTCCGGTCAATAGTTGGGTTGCCCGGCTTCTGTTCTTGCCTCCTATGTTCCTCTTTGTTTGGCTAGGTGTTCAAAGGGAGAACCACTGCGATTGTGCTTCCAGCTCGCATGGTTAAGCACCGCAGTGGAGAAAGCCGAAAACTGACTGTCACAATAAGCGTAAACTGGTCAGCGGTCCGATGACTATATTAAATGATGGGCCGTTCATAACTTTGGCCGAAGTGTTTACGGCTTGACCTCGGCGGTCGCCGAACACTAACAGGGGGCTACTTGCTGGCCTCCCAACTTTAAGCTCCTACGACTAAGTGAAAGTTATAAAGCCCGCATATCTGATTGCCTCGTTTCCGCCAACACAACCGCCTTCGGGCACTGAGACGTCGGCTAAGGGTTGTTTTGTTATTTTGGAAACACCCTGTGTAGCATCTACAAGGGTGTAGAGGCCGACGATGGGCCACTTTCAGATTATAAATGTGGAAGAAAAAATTTGGGTTCATTTAGACCACAAAGTTTGGAAGCTTTCCCCGAACTAAATCCTCGGTATTTTCCTCCCACATTGATCGGAGCTGAGGTTTCATGATCATGCTTAGCATGAAAACCCAAAGAAAGGAACCGATAGTGGGACTATTTTCTTTGGAAGATGTTTCTTACATTAAAAAGTAATATAACTTATCTCTCCGCATACCTTTGTTTATAAAACCGTATGGCCGGATTGCCTTGTTTGCCGTAAATCTTTGCCCTTGTAAAGGCTTTATAAAGTAGGACAAACACTCCTTGGCTGCTGGCCGAGGAGGTTGAAGCCGATTGTCGGTCAACAAAGTTTTGTACAATACGGATTCGAGCATTAATGATGTAAAGTACTTGGATATATGGAGTCATTACATATAATTCGTGATTTTACTATGGATATCGATCCTTAATCCGGCCTCCCATGCCTGCATTAAGGCTCGGGGGCTACTGGGCTTCGGGCTTATTATTTACAAATATAAAGGGGTACATCAATCCCCTGATCTGGTGTTTCCACCCGACCAGTGTCTCGGGGGCTACTGCATTGAGAATCCAATGCCGAAAATTTAAAATGCAATATAGTTTTCGAGGAGATTATTATCCTCAGGTTGGTCGGCCGCACCCAACCTGAGTCTCGAGGACTTTGCACGCTGCGTTTCTATTCCTAAGTATGCTACCGAGCTGGGAATTGATCCTCAGGCTGATTTTATGAATCGACCTGAGTCTCAGGGGCTACTGGGGTCAACGGTTTGATTTTTTTCCTTCAGGTGCATCCTGGATATTAGGCCAACACGCACCTTGAGGGCTATTGGCTATACATCTCGGCAGAGATTACCTTGCATAATTCAGAATTAAATTCATAATAATCAGCCCATGGCCGAGGTGGTGCACCACCTTGAATACAGTCCAGCGTTGGTGCTCGACTACAATAGACACCCCAGAAGCAGTCCGACATAAAGCTCGGACGCCAGTGGCTGGCTCCGTAGAGGGAATTTCCGGCATTAAGCTCGGCTAAACTCCTTCAACTTTTTTTGAACCAAGGTGATCTATGACACCACGGATATAATCCGGCGTTGGAGCTCGAATACAGTCCGGCGCTGGAGCTTGGACACAGTCCAGCGTTGGAGCTCTGATGCATTTCGGTGTTGGAGCTTGGAAGCAGTCCGGTGTTGGTGCTCAGCTGCAAAAGACACCTTGAATGTAGTTCGGCGTTGGAGCTCGGACGCAAGAGGACACTGCCACCCGGAAACAACTTCAAACCCGAGGTGTGGCGTAAAAATAACAAGGCATTGATAAAGGCTGAGAACTTAAAGGGGCTCCTTGGATACCCGACGTGTAAACTCTTAGGATTTACTTCGGCGATCCTCAAGATTGAAGATGAGCAGATTTGTTGAAGCAGTTTTCAAGACCGACGACCGAAGATGAAGAACAGTTCGAAAGAATCGAGGAGCGTCCCCAACTTGAAGACCGGTTCAGGGGGCTACTGACGGTGTCCTAGACTAGGGGATACTCACTAAGTCATCTCCCAATCAGTTAGATTGGTCCAAGGACCCCCATGGCCGCATACTCATGGGCCAGTTCGGACAATTGCCACATACAAGGAAGATTTCACAAGACTTGGAGGTCAAGACAAGGACTCCTCCCCACCGGCGTGTTCGACTAGGACTATTGTTATCATAGGCCCCTGGTGCATTATATAAACCGAGGCCAGGCTAGTCGATAGAGGATATACACAATCATAATCATCATAGGCTAGCTCCTAGGGTTTAGCCTCTATGATCTCGTGGTAGATCAACTCTTGTAACCCTATATTCATCAAGATCAAGCTAGTAGGAAGTAGGGTATTACCTCGATAGAGAGGGCCTGAACCTGGGTAAACATCGTGTCCCCTATCTCCTGTTGCCATCGACCTTAGACGCACAGATCGGGACCCCCTACCCGAGATCCGTCGGTTTTGACACCGACAGCTGGGATAGCCATTCCCAATGTCTTCCGGATCAATATCAGCTATCCAGGCCTTAGCCCGAGCCAGTGCAGACAGGGCACCGGCCCTTGCCGTAGATCTCTTCACCTCTTCTAGCTGGGCAGGCATCATGGATAACTTGGCCAATGTATCTTTGATTAAAAATGGTGGCGGTTTATTGTACGAAGCTGTGTAGATGACCCGTTGGGAGCCGGTATATAACTGCTCTATCAAGGTATAGGCAGCCTTCAATTTTTTGCTCATGTCTGAACCAAGATGAGCAACACGGCTGCCTACAATGGTTACAATATTATTGTTAAACCGGCGATTTCAAGGATGATTAAGTACAGTCCAGGAAGAGGGTACTTACCAAAAATAGCAAAGGTCATAGCGTTGATTTGCAGCTTTAAGCCAGTCAGTTCTTCTGTCACCGGTTTAAGGGCCGCTTCAGCATCCTCTACCCGCTTTAACAATGTTGCTTTTTCAGCCTCCCAATCTGCTCGTTCGCCTTTAAAGCCATCCTTTAATTATTCCATGGTTGTTAAAGCGCCCTTCAGCTCTTCTTTGGCCTTTGAAGTTTCGGCTTGTTGGGACTTGATGTTTTCTTGGAGGTCGGCCATTTGGGAATCTTTTTTGGTCAAGTCAGCCTGCAAAAGACAGATAATAAGTTCGTAATACTTTCTTCAAATGTCTCAAGCACATAACAAGTTAAACACTTGGCACTTGGGGGCTAATGCGGATTGCTTTTTCTCAACTGATATTTTAAGTCCCAAGCACACAACAAGTTATATACTTGGCACTTGGGGGCTAATGCATGTCGGATCAATTAAAGGTTATCAAGTTTCTCTCAACAAACCGGATCATGTTGATGATTGAAAGGAATTTTGGAAACTACATTACAGAAGATATATCGGTTCATCCTAAAAATATAAATGGTCTATAGGGGCTATACAAGAAAATTCCAATTTTATCCTACTACAAGTCCCGGTTCACATTCACATTGATGAACCGGCCCTTGGGGGCTGCTGGAGTTGATAATTGAAGCGGGCTATAAGGAAAAAGAAGTTATGCAAAGAAACAGATATTTACCTCATATCGCTCTTTCATCAGACCTACTAAACCGGCTTCATAATCGTGGCTGGTATAAAGACGGTTTAGATATCCAGAGTGGATTTCTTGAGCATTGAGGTGGGCATAGCTTGATACATCTGTTTTCCATTTGCCTTTGTCCACAACGGAAAATTCTTCCTTGGCACTATGCTTGGATAAAGCGACAGGATTGCCAGGAGCAGTATGGCCAAAGTCGGTAATCACAACATCGTCTATGGTGCCATCAACAGTCTTGTCTGGGCTTGGTGGTTTAGCAGATGTTCTTGCTGGGCTTGGTGGATTGGCAGCTGGGCTCGGCGGATCAGCAGACTGGCTCATTGGATTTATTTCCACCAGTTCAACAAAGGTATCCTGACCTTGAGGTACCGGGTCATCCAGAGTAATATCAACATTTTGATCAAGAGCCTCTGAGGTCCTCTCCGGTTCACTGGCCGGATCATCATCAGCTGGTGTAGTCATCTTGACTTTCTTGCTAAGTCTGGCTTTGGCACTAAAAAGAATAAACGCAGAGGGTAGCACAATAAACTAGTGCAAGGCATAAAAAATTAAGTATAGTATGCTTACCCAAGAATGGTCTTGAGTGGAGGCATCTCTGTGGTTGATGAATCGCTGGAGGATGAATGGGAGGTTCCCTGATAATTCAAATCAGACGGATTAAGAGGATATCGGAAGTAACCCGCCTTTGGATAAAGTGTATTAAAAGAACAAGAGACCTCTTGACGGCCTTTGCGAACCGGAGAATATGGTAAACCGGAGGAGGTAACTTCTTGGCTGCTATGCCGAGTGGTGCGGCGAGCTTGATGCTGATGTGTCTTCAAAGAAAACTGTGGATCCAAATAAGCAAGAGGGTGTGAACGTTTTACTTTTCGGACTTCTCGATTGAGTTTTGGTACTGGCACATGATTTGAGTCGGAGGATAGAATAATTACCTCTACTTCACCAGCGTGGCTAGCTTCCGCATCATCCTGATAATAAGGATTGTCAATGAGGTGTATGAAAAAAGAACCAAAGGAGTCAGGTTCTACCTCTGACTTTGGGTCATCAAACTCTTCATCATTGGGCAGATCAGAAGCCTCGGTGGTTTTCTTCTTTGCTGGCCTTTTTGTAACCCTGGTCTTCATGCGAGGGCCCCTCGCCAGTTTATCCTGTGATTTCCTTTTCCAGAACGGATCATCGCCTTACACAAATGGATAACAAGTTATAAAGGAATGATTAAGGAGGGATGGATTAAAGAAAAAATAAGACAATTCTTACAGCTGGCGGTTTGTTGGACGCATAGAAGGGGCTAAGCCCTACTCTGCTACATGCAGCCACTGGTTCATCAAGCATTTTCTTGACATCTTCGGTGAATTCATCATCCGTGAGCTAGATGTCAATATGACGCTGAGGGTCTTTTAGCTCCCCTGTGTATTCACACATTAACCGGGGCGCCGGCTTAAAGGAAAAATGTTCCAAGACACCCAGCATTGAATGAAATCAATGCCTGTCAGACCATTGGCCACAAAAGCTCTGAGTTTTGCTAGATGAGGGGCATATTTTGATCGTTCCTTGGCAGTTAGTCGCTAAGGAACTAGATGAGTTTTGGTAAGCCGATATGCACGATAACCCGGCAGAGTATTTTCATTGTCTAGAGCTGTATTGCGGCAGTAAAACCAAGTCTGATTCCAGTCCTTGGGGTGGCTATGGAGTTTGGCATGAGGGAAATCAACATCTTTTCTCTTCTGGATTGAAACACCCCCGAGTTTAGTGTTGGGCCCGTCCGTAAATTCAGTACGGCGGTTTAAGGAAAAGAAATCCCGGAATAGTTCCACAATGGGTTCCTCTTTCAGATAGACTTCGCAAAATACTTGAAAATCGCATATATTGGACATGGAGTTTGGTCCAATATCTTGAGGACAGATATGGAAGCTAGCAAGCACATCACGAAAGAATGTTGATCCGGGTGGGCTGAAACCTCGATTCAGATGATCAGTAAATACAATTACTTCTCCATTCTGGGGTTCAGGAGGATTTTCTGAACCGGGGACTCTCCAGTGGATGATTTCTTGGCTCGCTAAAGCGCCAGTCAAAACATACCCAGTCAGTTGCTCTTCAGTAACTCGTGGATGAATAGTAGCCCATGGAGGCTGGAGGAGGTCGACGGTGGAGATGAACAGTATCCTGTGGAGTCCCGTTTTGCGGTACGCCACACCCCTCCTGATGAACAGGACCCCCCTTTCGACCGTAGCGCTCCAACACAAGTCCGTTTTTTCCGTTTTGCGGTACGCCACACCCCTCATGATCAACAGGACCCCCGTTTCGACCGTAGGAGGTCCGTTTCGTCCGTTTTGCGGTACACCACACCCCTCCCAATCAACAGGACCCCCGTTTTGATCGTAGGAGGTTCGTTTCCTCCGTTTTGCGGTACGCCACACTCCTCCCGATGAACAAGATCCAATTTTGAACATGGTCGGTCGAACACAAGGCCGTTTCCTCTGTTGTGCGGTATGCCATGCCTCGTTTCCATCGACTATTCCGTCCAAGCCCTCCCGATGAACATGACCACGCATTCCGTTCCGACCCAGCCGGCTGGCTCCCACGAGTTCCGTTGCCTCCCGATGAACACGATGCATTCTGTTGCCTCCCCACGAACATGACGCATTTCGTTGCCTCCCCATGAAAACGACACATTCCGTTGCCTCCCCATGAACACGAACCCTCACCGTACGTATGCGCGAGTAGGCGTTCGAGACCCCGCCCGTATGTACACATACGTGGCCGTATTTTCTTTCTTGCACCCTGGCCGCTGTACGTACGTGTACATGCTACGTGCGTGCCTCTACTACGACACATGCGCGCCTCTACATCCACCAGTATATATGTACGTACACGTTCGCGACTAGAATGACAACGCTACGTACGCTTCGACCAGGTGGGTCCCGACTGTCAGGCACTTCCTTGCCCTTGAAGATGTAGCTGGTGGGTCCCAGCAGTCAGGGGGGCGAATCATTTTTTTTTTGCCCGGACACACTTGCTTGCGTGCGAAGATGTAGCTGGTGGGTCCCAGCAGTCAGGGGGCGAATCTTTTTTTTACCCGAACGCACTTACTTGCGTGCGAAGATGTAGCTGGTGGGTCCCAGCAGTCAGGGGGGCGAATCGTTTTTTTGCCCAGATGCACTTCCTTGTGTGCGAAGATGTAGCTGGTGGGTCCCAGCAGTCAGGGGGAAACGTTTTTTTCGCAAAATACGATGGCCCATCCAGTGGGTCCCATTGTCAGGTGGAGGAATCATTATTTTGCGCGTAATAAGGAGGCACTTCCTTGCTGCGGCTGTGGACCCAGCTGTCAGCCTCTCCACGTACAGTCCACGTCCGATGGAAGTCCTTCCTTGACCACGTTGACCACGCCACACCGAGAGCACCACGGCGGTGGACGATGGCGAGGCCTAGGAAGGGGAAAACTCGGAGCAGGGGAAGACGCAGCAGTGGATGACCACGCGAAGAGGAGTACGAGGGTTCACTGGTTTGGGTGCGGTGTGAGGCTGTTGTCGCTGCAGAATAACAGGGGGTGTGGGTGAGTAGAGGGATGGCCTAGCCAGCAGTGGGAGTAGTAGGGGGCGGTGAGGCCTCCGCGGCATCACAGCCGGCCACGGGAGGCAGGAGCACGCGACACGCCCGGCGCTGGTTTGGGAAGCTGGAGCAGGAAGACCAGAGCTTGAAGAAGAACTACCGCCGTTGGATGAACATCGTATGGTAACATGAGCTAGAATCGTTCATATTGACTAAGTTGACAAAGCCCTCGGTCCCCGTCAACTTGGTAGGCCCACAAGTCAGCCTCCCACTATGCTGGGTTCCAGCTGGCAGGGGGAGTATTCATTTTTTTGTGCGTAATAAGGAGGCACTTCCTTGCGTGCGAAGATAGCCGGTGGGTCCGACATGTCAGCGGGGGGCACGTTTTTTTCACGAAATACAGAGGCCCTTCCGGTGGGTCCCGGGATGTCAGGTGGAGGAATCATTATATTGCGCGTAATAAGGAGGCATTTCCTTGTGTGCGGCCGTGGACCCAGCTGTCAGCCTCTCCATGCACAGTCTACTTACAATGGTGTCGTTCGTTGACCATGTTGACTACTCCGTGCCGAGCGCATCCAAGGTGGTGGACGATGGCGAGGCCCTGGACAGCAATGAGCCGGAGATGGGAAGACGCGGGAGTAGAGTCGCAGACAGAGAGGTGTACGAGGGTTAACTGGTTCTAGTGCGGTGTGGTTTGGTAGTCGGTGGAGAAGAATAGGAGGTGTGGAGGGGTGGAGGGATGGCCTAGCCAACGGCGGAGTAGCGCTTCATAGTGAAGCGTGCTAAGCAGAGCTGCTAGCAGCAGGATGCGGGAGGTGGTCTCGGCGGCGCTGGAGGAAGAAGACGAGAGATTGAATATGGATGACGGTCGTTGGATGTAAATCCAACGACTAACATGTCAGAATCATTTGTTGACTAAATTGACAACGACTTGTGTTGGCTTCGACCTATTGGCCCACATTTCAGCCTCCAAAAACGTGGCACGTATTCAACCCATTTTTTCAGAATTTACAGTCTTTTTTTTGCACGGTACAATTTACAGTCAATTTGATCTTTTTTTTGAATTACAGCCATTAGCTGGGCTGGGTGAACAAATAATGTAGCGTCCATGCAGCCCATTTATTTTATTTCCTAAAAAATTACAGGTTATTTGCACTTTCTCAAAATACACGATTTTGTTGGGCTGATTTTAATTATAATGTTTGGTTGGGCCAGCAATGTTATCAAAAAATAAAAAGGGGCTGAGCATTTTGTTATAAATATATTTAAATAATAAGTGATATTATTACATTCGTCCTTAAATCTTACCAAGCTTTTGTACACAATCACTAGGATTTTCGTGCCAAAACAATCCAGGATTTTATTTGTTAAGAAATTACTTTTGTAAGTTAATTAGATGTGGGATATTGTTTTCTTACATATGTAAGTATCTATTAATTATATGATGACAATGAAAATAATATATAATAACATATAAAATAATTTAAATATATATAATATAGTAATAAGGGAAACATAAGTTGGACCTGGCATTCCAATTCTTATATAGAAAAATAGAACAGACCTCTGCGTTTTCATCAAAAAAATACATAAATTGGGCTGCCAAAAATAAAACCTCGGATGGGAGGTCCATAGGCCGGTCGATACATGATGGCCCTAAGAAAATACAAACAGGCCTATGGACCTCCCATCCGAGGTCGTGGGTTGCGCATGTTAAAAATGAAAGCCTAGACGGGGCAGCCCAAAACCACGTCCAACACTTGCCAAAACTTCGTCCCTCGTTTTCTCTGTGTTTCGCACACTCGACATTGTGTGGGCATTTTGACTATGCATCATAGGAAGATGTGTTATGCATGAAAGTTGATCAGCATGATATTAACTGGCTCGTAGTTCCATTTTCGACCATGAATAAAACTTCCAACATGATGTTAACCCTATTTGAAAAGGCTGTGTTAATATAAATGCTCTGCCTCTGAAAGTTGCAGTTTCTTATCTGAAACTGAACTTGCAGTTTCTTATCTGAAACTGAAACTTGCAGTTTCTTCTCTGAGAATCACATTGTCTGCACTTTTATACTCCTGTGAAACTACATTTTTTAAGTGCTAAAAATAGATCTCTAGAATTCATAAAATACTTCATATACTCAATACTGCAAATCTGAAATTCAAAAGACATTCATATCTGAAAGTACTCTCAAAATACACAACACAAAACACAATTCACAACCTGCAAATACTGATAACCCTAAGCTCCTCCTGACAATTCACAACCCGCCCGACTATTGGGCTGGGGGGCAGCCCCCTCCTATTCCTCGGCGGTAGACAGCCGCCTCGTGAGACGATGTGAACGGCGAGGGAGACGATGGCGGGGAAGCATCGTCGGGCCAACTGCTTTTCTCCTCTTGCAGTTGGATTCGATCGATAAAGACTCCACCGGCTCGCTCTGGCAGGACACCCTCGCAAACGACACCCTGTAGATGCTCGATCCTTAAATCTCTGGTGGATGCTCCATCTAGGATCGATACTCCCACCACCGCTCCCTCACGATCGGATTCGGTGAATCTGTTTGCTCCATGGCCCATAGGAGCAGCTCTATGTACTCCGGAATTACTCCCTCCGGGAGTATCGCCGCCTTTTCGCTCTGTTGCAGATATTTGGCCATGGATGTCGCCGTCGCTGCTAGTTGGTCCTTGTTGTCAAACCAAGACTGCATCTCCAACATCCTAGCTAGCTTCACAGGGTCGCCGTCTGCGATCCTCACGTATCGGTTGTACTCCTTCATCGATCTACTTCTCCACAACACCTTCACTCACCGGCGGTGGTTTTTGAATGGAAGAGGAGAGGAGCAGCGCTGGTTTTGGATTAGAACGGGAGAGGAGCGATGCTGGTTTTGGACTGGAACAAGAGAGGAGGGGCAGTTGTTTTGAAATGGAAGAGGAGAGGAGCGGCGCTGGATTTAGATTGGAACAGGAGAGGAGCGGCGGTGGTTTAAGAGGAGAAGAGCGGAAGAGCGGCGCTGGTCTTGGAAGTATTTTTTTTGTTGTTTTGCATATTTTGGGTCAAAGTTTGACCATGTACTGTATTTGACAAGCAAAATGTGAATGCATGTCACCAAAAATTGTATCGTTTGGTTCGTATCTGAATGTACTTTCAAATTATATTATTTTTGCAACGTATAACATATATTTTATGCGCGAAAATCATGGTCAATTATGACCCAGAATAAAAGGGAGACTAGTTAATGTGGGGTCGCTTTCTTAATTGAAGGGTAAATTGATTTTGATTTTGATCCAGTCACAATGCGCCGGCCCTCTCGTCCAATCCTAAATCGCTGTCGCACACTCCTCTCCCTTTTCTCCGTTGCAAAACCACCTCCTCTCCTCTCCATCATCTCCATTCCAAAACCACCGTCTCGCCTCTCCCTCTTCTGATCTTCTCCATTGCAAAACCACCTCCTCTCCTCTC
>NC_057804.1:461348759-461403938 GCF_018294505.1 Triticum aestivum
CCACCGTTTCGCCTCTCCCTCTTTTTATCTTCTCCATTGCAAAACCACCTCCTCTCCTCTCCATCATCTCCATTCCAAAACCACCGTCTCGCCTCTCCCTCTTCTGATCTTCTCCATTGCAAAACCACGTCCTCGCCTCTCCATCATCTCCATTCCAAAACCACCGTCTCGCCTCTCCCTCTTCTCTATTGCAAGACCACTGTCTCTCCTCCCATCTTCCAAAGCTAGCACCAGACCACTCCGAAGGACATCTATGGAGAGGGTGCAACATCGAATCAGGCAGATCGCCGGTGGCGACCAGGCAAAGTTAGCCAGGTTGAAGGAGATCCTTAGTTGTTTGACAATGAGTGGGAGATTTCAAGGACGGTGCGGGCCATGTGGCGATGTATGCGAAAGAGCAAGATGGCGGCGATGAGGGCAGCGATGTACATGTACTCCTCGGCGGCAGTCACGCCGCAGTCCTCCGAGTTCATTGAGTATCTCCTCTAGGCGATGGAGCAGACAGAATCGCCCGAGGCGACAGTCAGGCGTAGGTGGTGGGTGTAGAGGAACAAATTGATCGAGTATGGTGTGCCGTTCGTGAGGGTGCAGAGCCAGCCGGAGCCAGAAGAGTATTCGTTCTCCCGCCGCAAGAGGAGGCCAGATGGAGCGACGTTGCTTCCCCACTGTTCTCCACGGTTCCCTCGACGCTCACCTTGTTTCAACGGCGGCGGTACGGTTTAAGGTAAGCTTCGCACTACCCTAATCTTCCACCTGCTCATGCTTACAATCAGTGTGACAGCTAATGAAAATCATGCTTACAATTAGTCTCCGAGTACTACGCTAATCACCCTAAAATAGCTCTGGACCTTTGGATCAAAGTTGTGACACAGTGTACAAATAAAAAAAATAGATTGGTGCTTCTTTCAGAAAAGACTACTCCCTAGAAAACTGCCAATATAAGCTACTAGTATTTGGTTAGAGGATTTGCTGCCAAGAAAGATCCGTCCACAGAGAGCGCCACACATCCCACTGGTGGTGGTGGATGCCAATGCGTGCATGCAGCATGGTTGGTGTCGGTAATTTTTACTTTGCACACCTCGCACTCTGCATATATGTTGATTCCATACGTACATTTGTGCAGTTCCACAAAAATGCAGCTGAATAACCCTGTTTGCGCAGATAATGAAAAAGCATGATTACATTATAGTGGCACTAGTTGATGAAACACACAAAATAAATAGAAGAAAATATTGCGATAGTATCATAGTATGCCATGCTGCGAGGGCGAGATAGGCCCTGTGACGCCTCATACGGTACGCCTCATACTGGACATCATCCCAAGTCTCCCAGATACACCTTCTGCCAGTGATGAACATCAGTGTACATCGGTAGTACAAGGAGGTGCCTTGAGACATTCAAATCTCTATTTTTGTACATATCAACTAAAATTAAGCACACCGGTTTGCAGAAATGCTTAAACATTAACAATGGGACTAGTTGATGAAACATACATTAACAAAGAGAAGCACTTTCTTTATCTACATTGGAAATGAAATGATAGAGATGACACTCGCTCTATTTTAACTGTATTATTACTTCATTTTATCAATGACAATAGGGTCGAGCAGGTGGCAAACGAGGTGTACCGTGCGTCGCAAGGATGAAGACCGGGGGTGCTTAGACTGGGATGCTCAAGATGGCTCTTTCAGTCACCAACATGGATGATTCAATTCATGGGACCTTTTGGTGCAGTTCACCTAAAATGAAGCAATGTCCCGTGAGCTAGCAGCTTCTTCTTCAATTTTTTTTAAGAAAACGGCTCCAGCCCCGGTTCCATTTCCATCAGAAAACGAAACCCACGGAGCTTCTTCTTCATTAGTTGCAATAAAATTGAGCAACATCAAGGTTGGTTGTGAAGCTCCTGGAATGCTCAACTATAATTTCGATATCATTTGTGCAGTTCAACTAAGATCGATCATGAAATGTATATCTCTGTTTGCACAAAAAAGGTGGAAAGGAGGGTGACTAACAAGTGATGAAACATGCATCAAATGAAAAGAAGCATGTTCCTTATCTGAATGGCAATCCTACAAGGACAATAGCAATTTCTAAAGCAGTGGCATTGCTAGATATCAGTGTGAGTGTCGGTGTCAAAACCGGCGGATCTCGGGTAGGGGGTCCCGAACTGTGCATCTAGGCAGATGGTAACAGGAGACAAGGGACACGATGTTTTACCCAGGTTCGGGCCCTCTTGATGGAGGTAAAACCCTACGTCCTGCTCGATTAATATTGATGATGTGTGTTACAAGAGTGGATCTACCACGAGATCAAGGAGGCTAAACCCTAGAAGCTAGCCTATGGTATGATTGTTGTTCGTCCTATGGACTAAAGCCATCTGGTTTATATAGACACCGGAGAGGGCTAGGGTTACACAAAGTCGGTTACAATGGTAGGAGATCTACATATCCGTATCGCCAAGCTTGCCTTCCACGCCAAGGAAAGTCCCATCCGGACACGGGACGAAGTCTTCAATCTCGTATCTTCATAATCTTGGAGTCCGGCCGACCATGATAGTTCGGCTATCCGGACACCCCCTAGTCCGGGACTCCCTCAGTAGCCCCCGAACCGGGCTTCAGCGATGACGAGTCCGGCGCGTATATTGTCTTCGGCGTTGTAAGGCGGGTTCTCCTTCAAACTTCATGTTCCTGTCGAATAGTGTCGGGCTTCCTTATAAATGTTGCACTCCTTGGCTTCTACGCCCAATAATGGCCTTCTTCCACGTGTCGTATGAATGCGAAAAGCTAGGGTATTTTTACATTTTACCCCCTAGCCGTGCGAACGAGCCGCCTTTAAGAGAGGCGAGGATCTAGATCCAGCTCACACCATCCTCCATCCGCAAGTTCTCATCGAAGCGCCTCTGAAAAAATCCATTCCATCATGGATAGTTGACGCGGCTCCTCCTCTCGCGCTCCTAGCCCTAAGCCAGGAGATTGGGGGAGATGCTCAGTTCCACACAGCGAGCTAGTGGCGCTCCAAACCGAGGGATATCTTCCCCCGGATTTCATGGTTCCGGTTCGAGCCGGACTGGCCACCTTCAGGGGTGGAAAGTAGGCGAAGAGCGTCCCCAACCCTTCCAAAGGAGAGCGGGTATGCCTCGTCCCCTATCTAATAAGGGGACTCGGATTTCCCATACATCCGTTTCTCCGGGGGCTCCTGGAGTTCTACGGACTCCAGCTTCACCACCTCACACCTGCCTCCATTTTGCACATCGTGGGCTTTGTAGCTCTTTGCGAGCTGTTCCTGGGCATCGAGCCCCATTTTGCGCTGTGGAAGAGATTGTTTTGCCTCGTACCCTGTTCTTACAAGGGGTCGATATATCAAGTGGGCGGAGCCGAAATATGGCGCATCACCGGGACCGGATATCTATCCGGCACCCCGAAGAAGGCGTCCGAAGACTGGCCTTCGGAATGGTTCTACATGGAGGACGCCCCTCTGCCGGATCCAGTTCGGATCGGCCTCCCGGAGTTCAGCAATGCTCCCTTGAAGAAACGCCTGAGTTGGCGCCCACGGAGCCCTCAACGGGAGGATGATGGGAGCGTCCATTATCTGATGGGCCGGATTAGGTTACTGGCCCACTCTGGATTGACCATGATTGGAATCATGGCCACGTGCATTATGCGAGGGGTGCAGCCACTCCAATATAGGGGCCACCCTATGTGGGATTTCAACGGGGAAGATGACGCCACCCGTCATGGCCGCAGAGGGCCGGGCTCGGCAGCCGATCTGGCAAAGATCTTGTCCGGCTTGTACAAGGGGGAGGAGGAGGACTTCCTCCGCATGAATCCATTGAATGGATTCTCCATGAATAACCCTCGGAGCTGGGTAAGCGGACGTTTATCTACCCGATCCATACTTCCAAAGTCAAGTATCTTACTTCGTGATTTCGACGCAGGAGCTGCGTCGGGACGTGGAGGGCATACAAAGCCTAACTCCACAGCCCGAGGATCTGGAACGATCCCTTGATCCGGTCTCCGAAGAGGATCCGGACATAAAGGTGGAGCTGATCGATGGGTGTTCCACCAACTTAGCATGGATAATGCCCTAGTCGCCATTACGGCTGACTACCCCGGTTTGTTTCTGGCCTCCCAGGTGACTACGACCGAGGTCTTGACACCATCATTTGATCCATGCTCAATTCTGACCATCCTATACTGATGGTACATCGCAGGAGGTGCCTTTGAGGCGGGAAGCCGAACCTGCGGCGGCTGACCAGCAAGGGTCAGTTCGGCCCAGCAGGCGGAAGAGGAGTGCGACGCAAATCAAAACGTTGCCGCAACGGTACGGCGCACCATTGTTTTTAAGGGAAGGATCCCTAGGAGGTATATTAATGCTCATAACTTTTCCAGGAGAAAGAGCGCTCGCCGGACAGTGTCCGGAGAGGTTGCCAATCAAGCCTCCCCCAGCCATGCTCCATCGCGTGGTCCGGAAGGGGAGGCGAACACAAGGCATGAGCCGGATGTTCCTCCGACGGAGGATGCCGACAGGCTATCCGCCACCCGGTCTGAGGTGGAGAGCGCCATGAATCACAGGCGTCGCTGGACAGTTCTTCGTGACGTGTGTTTCTCCCCAAAGGCGTTGAATGCCTTTGAAGCGGGAAACGCGCACCTCCGTGCCGCTCAAGATGGTTTAACCAGAGCCACGGAGCAGTATGTGAAGGACATACGGGTAATTAATTATAATAGTTATATATGCCAGTAGCCCCCGAGACTTAAAGTAGTTAAAATAACTGATTTAAGGATCATTTATTATGCAGGATCCTACGGAGAAGAATACCCACCTGTCCCAGGAGCTTCAAGAGTGCAAGGCCCAACTTGAGGCCGCACTGGCCGCCACAGGGGGAGCCACAGAGACCCCCGCTGGTAATACGTACCTCGAAAAGATAAGTAGTTAACAAAGTGCGGCGTGTGCGTAAGTCTGACAATAATATTGCAGAGGGCGCCGGACTAGATCCGGACAAGCAACAGCTACTGCATCAGCTAAACGCCGGCGAGAGGGTGCTTATGAAGGTGCAGCAGGAGAGGAACAAGCTCCAGGATGCCCACACCCAGCTAGGAGAAGAGCTGAAAGGTGTTCGGGCCCAGCTGTCTGGCTCCGTGAAGGAGAATCAGTGGCTTCGTCGCGGCATTTATAGTAATTGCTTGAGCAAATTCCTTTGAAAAGAAGAATTCGGCGAGGAAGTCGATTGACAGAAATGTGTCTTTAGGTGTGCTCACAGGTCGCCCTGCAGAGGAAATGCCCGGTTCAACGGGTGACCAACTTCTCGAGCTGGTGCAACTGCTCGAACGTGTTCGGCAGGCGATGAGTGGCATCGTTCAGGTATTATGGCCTTCCGTCTCCCTACTTGAGGGCCTTGGAGGGCTTGCTGAGAAGCTTCAGGGAGTACGGCGACGCCTCCGTCTGTGGAAGATATCGGCCTGCCTTCAAGGCGCCAGGGAGGCCTAGGCCATGGTGAAGACGCGGTACCCGAAGGCTGACCCAAACCACATGGCCGAGGTCGGACCTGTGGGGCCTGATGGGAAGGAGATCCCTGTGAGCTTGATGTATGGCCAGGTAGAGCTGGCCGCGAAATATTCCCAACAGGACTATAAATTAGACAGCCTGTTAGATGGGATATAAGAGGAGTACAATCAGTCAGTTTGACGATGTAATTTAAAATGACATGTAAAATGCCTTCTAGCCGGATTGTAGATCGTTTGTCTTTGCGGACCTTTTCGCTTCAACCTTGGGACCCAACAGTCCGGAGTGTGTCCGAATACCCTTACGGTTATAAAAGAATCGGGGCATGCATGGAGACAAGGTGTCGGGGTCATAATTGCTTTATCAGACAAGTGCCCAACTAGCTATGTTATATTACATGGTTAGTAAGAAACATCTTCCAGGGAGAATAGTTCCGTTAAGGGTTCCTTTCCCTGGGAGGCATGCCCTAAAGTGCATGTCCGGACTGCGAAAATAGCAGAAAAAGCATCTGGGGGTAGATAAATAAGTAAGTAATAAATCATCTTTCAAGTCACCGACCGAATATTCTCTTAAGAACGCTAGCTTTCGGCTTCACCCAGTCTGAGGTACACATCCTGCTGACCCGGCAGTAACAATCGCAGAGGTGCTCCCTTTACCTCCTAGCCGAACAATCGGGAACATAGGGGTAAGCACGGGAGCCAGGCAACCTAGCTTGGCCAAAACTTAAGTCATGTCGATGCATATAATGGTGAATAAAAGGTACATGCGGAAGTATAACACATGTGTTGGGCATGAAGCCCGTATAAATAAGCTTCTGTTAAAGAAGCCCCTAGGTATAATGAGTGCTAGGAGCACATCAAGTGTGTGCGAATCAATGCGCAAATCAGCCTATAAAAGGTATTGAAAAAAAGTGGGAAGAAGGAGGGGGACAAGAGACAGTGAAAATGTAAAAAGGTGGACGGAGGAGTGACACGAACTCTGAGTCCGGCGTTAGGCGTAGAATCTTCGGAGACGGGCTGTGTTCCATGGGTTCGGCTCGAGTCGATTGTCAGATGCGTTACGTAGACGGTATGCTCCGCCGGTCAGGACTTGGTCGATGATGAAGGGACCTTCCCATTTGGGCTTAAGTTTGTCCTTTTTCTTGTCCGGCAGGCGTAGAACAAGTTCGCCAACATTGTAAGTTTTGGCCGTACTTCTCTGCTTTGATACCTTCGAGCCTGCTGCTGATAAAATGCGGAACGAGCTTTTGCCACGTCCAGCTCCTCTTCTAAGGCGTCCAAACTTTCCTGCCGATCCAACTCGGCTTCTCTTTCTTCGTACATGCGCACGCGAGGTGAGTCATGAATTATATCACAGGGCAGAACTGCCTCTGGGCCGTACACCATAAAAAATGGTGTGAATCCGGTAGTTCGGTTTGGCGTGGTCCGCAGCCCCCAGAGTACGGAGTCGAGCTCCTCTACCCAGTGCGTGTTAGATTCCTTGAGGGACCGCATTATTCTGGGTTTTACGCCGCTCATGATTAGACCATTTGCTCACTCAACTTGACCGTTAGTTTGGGGGTGATAGACTGAAGCGTAGTCGAGCTTGATGCCCATGTTTTTGCACCAGAGTTTAACCTCGTCGGCCGTGAAATTCGTGCCGTTATCAGTGATGTTGCTGTGGGGGACACCAAAACGGTGTACTACCCCGGATATGAAGTCTATCACAGGTCCGGATTCTGCAGTTTTAACCGGCTTGGCCTCAATCCATTTGGTGAATTTGTCCACCATGACCAATAAGTATTTGTGCTTGTGGGTTCCCCCTTTAAGGGGTCCAACCATGTCAAGCCCCCAGACGGCAAACGGCCAGGTGATGGGTATAGTTTTGAGGGCGGTGGGTGGCATGTGGCTCTGATTAGCAAAGAGCTGTCAACCAACGCATCGTTGGACTAAGTCCTGAGTATCTGCCCGGGCCGTCGGCCAATAAAATTCTGTACGGAAGGCCTTGCCTACAAGGGCCAGGGCTGCAGCGTTGTGCCCGCCGAGTCCGGCGTGAATTTCAGCCAGGAGATTTCGCCCTTCCTCTTCGGAGATACACCTTTGAAGGACTCCGGTTGTGCTTTTTTATAAAGTTCTCCCCCATGGACCTTGTAGGCTTTAGATCGCCGAACTATGCAGCGGGCCTCATTTTGGTCTTCGGGAAGTTCCTGCCTGATTAAGTAGGCTAGGAATGGTTCCATCCACGGGGCAATTACTGCCATTATTTCATGGGCTGAAGGTGTTATTTCATTGGCTGAGCCGCCGATTGTGTGAGAGTGGTCTGAGTTAGGTGATGCAACTGGCTCCGGATTGTTATTTCCGGACTCCTCTTCCCATAATACGGATGGCTTAAAGAGCCGTTCCAGGAAGATGTTTGGAGGGACGGCGTCGCATTTTGCGCCAATGCGTGCCAACACGGCTGCTGCCTGGTTATTATCCCGGGCTACATGGTGGAATTCGAGTCCTTCGAACCGAGCTAACATTTTTAGGACGACGTTGCGGTAAGCTGCCATTTTTGGATCTTTGGCGTCAAAGTCCCCATTTACTTGGGATATTGTGAGGTTTCAATCCCCGCGCACCTCTAGGCGTTGAATGCCCATGGAGATTGCCATCCGGAGGCCGTGTAGAAGGGCCTTGTATTCGGCTGCGTTCTTGGAGTCCATGTACATTATTTGAAGTACGTATTGGACTGTGTCTCCAGTTGGGGACGTCAAGACGACGCCAGCCCCCAAGCCAGCCAACATTTTGGATCTGTCAAAATGCATGATCCAATTGGAGTACGCGTCGTACTCTTTAGGGAGTTCGGCTTCGGTCCATTCTGCGACGAAGTCAGCCAGAACTTGCGACTTTATAGCTCGCCGTGGTTTGTAGGTTATGTCAAATGGTAAGAGCTCAATGGCCCATTTTGCAATCCTGCCCGTTGCGTCGCGATTGTTTATAATATCGTTGAGAGGTACTTCGGAGGCCACCGTTATGGAACACTCTTGAAAGTAGTGTCGCAGCTTCCGGGATGCCATGAACACCGCGTACGCTATCTTTTGATAATGTGGGTACCAGGACTTGCATGGAGTTAAGACAGTGGATACATAGTACACTAGTTTTCGAAGAGGGAATCTGTGCCCTTCTGTTTCTCGTTCGACGACGAGTACCGCGCTGACAACTTGATGTGTTGCTGTGATATATAACAACATAGGTTCGCCCAGGTTGGGCGCGGCTAGGACCGGATTTGTTGCCAGTATGGCCTTGATTTCTTTGAGTCCGGCCGTGGCAGCATCCGTCCATTCGAAGTGTTCGGTGCGCCAGAGGAGGCGATAGAGGGGCAGAGCCTTTTATCCCAAACGGGAGATGAAGCGGCTTAGAGCCGCTATGCACCCAGTTAGTTTTTGTATTTGCGTGAGGTCTTTTGGGATATCCAATTGTAACAAAGCTCGGATCTTGGCTGGGTTTGCTTCAATTCCTCTACCGGATACAATGAAGCCCAAAAGCTTTCCGGCTGGTACTCCGAAGACACATTTTTCCTGGTTGAGCTTAATGTCATATGCTCGGATGTTGTCAAATGTCACCCTCAAGTCGTCTACTAGAGTTTCGACGTGTTTGGTCTTGACGACCACATCGTCTACGTATCCTCTACTGTTTTGCCTATCTGGGTAGCCAGACATGTCTGAATCATGCGCTGATATGTTGCGCCGGCGTTTTTGAGTCCGAAGGGCATTGTGTTGAAGCAGAATGGCCCATATGGAGTAATGAATGCCGTTGCATCCTGGTATTTTTCCGCCATCTTGATTTGATGGTATCCGAAGTATGCATCGAGGAAGCACAACGAATTGTGCCCTGCGGTAGCATCGATGATTTGTTCGATGCGAGGGAGAGGGAAAGGGTCCTTTGGACAGGCCTTGTTAAGGTCTTTGAAATCGACGCAGAGGCGCCAGGATTTGTCCTTTTTTGGTACCATTACTAGATTAACTAGCCAGTCCGGATGTTTTATATCTCTGATGAATCCGGCTTCTAAGAGTTTGGCTAGCTCCTCTCCCATTGCTTGTCTTTTGGGTTCGAAAAATCGCCGAAGAGCTTGTTTGACTGGCTTGAATCCTTTTAGGATATTTAGGCTGTGCTCTGCCAGCCTACGTGGGATTCCTGGCATGTTTGAAGGGTGCCAAGCAAAAATGTCCCAATTTTCCCAAAGGAATTCTCATAGTGCGGCTTCTACATCAGGATTTAATTGTGCCCCAATGGGTGCCATCTTTGTGGGGTCCGTTGGATGGACCTGAAATTTGACTATTTCGTCTGCTGGTTTAAAAGAGGTGGACTTGGACCTCTTATCGAGTATCACGTCGTCCCTATCCATTGTGGAGCGCAGCGCAGTTAGTTCCTCTGCCGCTAGGGCTTCGGATAATGCCTCTAGGGCCAGTGCGGCTGTCTTATTTTCAGCGCGGAGTGCTGTATTTGGATCACTGGCGAGAGTGATTATTCCATTGGGTCCGGGCATTTTGAGCTTCATGTACCCGTAATGGGGTATAGCTTGGAAGATTGTGAATGCCTCTCGCCCTAACAAAGCGTGATATCCGCTGCCGAATGGGGCCACTTGGAACGTGACCTCTTCAGACCTGTAATTGTCCGGCGAGCCGAACAATACATCTAGTGTGATTTTTCCTGTGCAGCGTACTTCTCGACTAGGGATTATTCCCGTGAAGGTTGTGCTGCTTCGCTCAATGCGGCTCCAGTCAATTTCCATTTTTTGAAGGGTTTCCTCGTAGATGAGGTTTAATCCGTTGCCGCCATCCATGAGTACCTTGGTAAGACGAAAGTCGTCCACTATCGGACTGAGGACCAATGCGGCTGGTGCTCTAGCTGTTCGGAATTTAGGTTCGTCGCTGGCATTGAAGGTGATAGTCGTGTCGCTCCATGGATTTGTTGTTGCTACTTGGTAGACTTCGGCGAGGCTACAGATTGTTCGTTTCCACATGTTATTTGATGCGAAAGTCTCGAAGACTGTTAATATCGTACTGGTACTGCTGGGCTGGTTGCCCGGGGCTAAAAAGCCTTCGCCACTTTTGGCCACCTGCCATAGTATCCAACATGCTCGAAGGCTATGTGTTGGAGTGGCGCCCTCCGTACTGTGGATTTTGCAGGGTCCGTTGAGCCATCTCTCCAGTATGGTTTCGTACCCTTTAGGGGTTTTTTGCTTTTTGGTTTTTAACCCAGGTGCTTGAGTATGACGCACCCTTTTATTTCGGACTAGGGTTGTATTCAGGGCCGGATTGTCCCAAAACCTAGTTTCGGTTTTCCAGACACTCTCCATCGTGCAGTATTTTTGTACAATGGTCGCTAGGTCGGCTAAGCGTGTAACTTCGCGACGACTGATGGCGTTTATGATTCCCTTGTCTGTGCAATTGTTGCAGAAGATTGAAATCGCGCTTTCTTCACGGTAGTCCTTTATCCTGTTCATAACCAGGAGGAATCTGGCCCAGTAATGATGTACTATTTCATCAGGCTCTTGCCGTATTTGAGATAGATCACTTATGTTTGGGTGGGCGGGTGGAATTAAGTTCGGAACCCCGCCCGATCTGAGGCTCAAAGGCCAAGAAGCTTCCGGATTCGGAAGCTTGGTTTGCTGAACGCTTTCCAACAAATCTGGTCCGATGCCTGACTTTAGGTTCAGTATTTGATTAGCGTCCGTCCCTCCGCGGGAATCCAGCATGGAGGGATCGGGAATCCGGACATAGTTGGTTTTTAGCATAGAAGAAGAGTCACCGCATCGTTCCTCTACCACAACAACGTGGTGGGTAACCTGGGGAGAGTTAATTTCTCTCAGATCGGTTTTAAGCTCAATCTGATCGTAGTTGGTAGCGACTCCCAGGCGGCGATGCGATCCAAGAGCTCATTTACGGAGGAGAGCTCAATCGGATCTAGCTGCTCAACGAATTCCGAGCTGACGTGAAGATCGCTTTTAATGACCCGAGAGGTCATTGTCGGAGCGGTGGCCGAACAGGCGGTCAGAAGAAAACCGCCAAGCCGGATGGTCTGGCCGGCGGCCAAAGCTCCCTTGACGATGGTGCCGTCTTTAAAGACGGGGAAAGGCATCCTTCCTGATGGTGACGGCACAGAGGAACTCTCAATGAAAGCACCAATGTCGGTGTCAAAACCGGCGGATCTCGGGTAGGGGGTCCCGAACTGTCCGTCTAGGCGGATGGTAACAGGAGACAAGGGACACGATGTTTTACCCAGGTTTGGGCCCTCTTGATGGAGGTAAAACCCTACGTCCTACTCGATTAATATTGATGATGTGTGTTACAAGAGTGGATCTACCACGAGATCAAGGAGGCTAAACCCTAGAAGCTAGCCTATGGTATGATTGTTGTTCGTCCTATGGACTAAAGCCATCCGGTTTATATAGACACCGGAGAGGGCTAGGGTTACACAAAGTCGGTTACAATGGTAGGAGATCTACATATCTGTATCGCCAAGCTTGCCTTCCACGCCAAGGAAAGTCCCATACGGACACGGGACGAAGTCTTCAATCCCGTATCTTCATAATCTTGGAGTCCGGCCGACCATGATAGTTCGTCTATCCGGACACCCCCTAGTCCGGGACTCCCTCAGTGAGCATTAGGATTAACTATGACAACCGTTAAATATGACATTACTTTGGGCGCGGGAGAGTAGGCGGACCAGGACAGTTGCATTTCTAACGAAAAGAACCAACTTATCTTAATGGGAAATTTTAGCAGGACATGTAAAGAAGTGCCATTGATTCATATTACTGGAGGCATTACATTGAAAACAACATTGGTTTAACGTGTCCTTACTTTTAATAGTGGGACTGCTACATTTTACCAGTGGCATTACATAAGAGTGGCTCGGGGCAACAAGCATCAGAACAGGATACCTGGGTTGGTCCCATTTTTGTTCGGTATTGCCACCTTATACTATGTGAGGCTAGAAAATATAATGTTGGACTTACTCTGTTGACTTGTCCCCCAGTCCCCACTTTCTTTCCTTTTTCAATCAATAGATCGGGTTTATATTGAGTTTGTACTGCATTTCCCTTTATTTCCCTATTAGACCTAGAGACCAATTGGATAACCAGTCTCTGCTACTTTTTGCCCCCATTATTTCCTCTTTCGACCAAGTCCTAGATTCAGGTAACAAATCCTCCCCCACCCCCTTTCTTCCTTGTTTGAACCAAGTAGTACTAGATTCGAGTGCATGAACTAGTTTTACCTCTTAAACGTAAAAAAATTAGGTGGTTTTCGAACAGCCGATCGATCCTATCTACGAGGGGGGCTGAGAAATAGTAAAAGATACAAATGCAGCGACGTCAGGAGCTCAGGAAGTAGAGCAAGGCCGGTTTCGAAGGAAGTTATACCTGATGGTCGCCGGGATGTCGCTAGGTGGGCGGCGGGAGGCCAGATCTTCCCATACTACGGCAGCGAGGAAGAAGTGGTCGGAGGCCCTCCGTCGCCAGCGGTGCTTGGGAGAGAACAGGAAGGCAGGCTGATTGGGACGCGCTCAGCAGTGGGTAAGAGGCGTCGCCAAGGACGACCACGTGAACATTGCACCTTCTCACCTTCCCCGACGGAGATGATCCGGCTGGATCTATGACCAGCGGTAAGGAGAGAGAGAGAGAGAGAGTGGCCACCGTTGTCGTGTTTAGATCTGGAGAGGCCGAGACAGTGTGAAGAGAGCAACACTAGCGGTACTAGTTTTCTTTTGTCTACCGGAGCCGGCTTGACCTCGTCAATGACCGTCGAGAAGTCTTCATGCACGTGGCCCGGAGGCGCAGTTGTCGTCATTTTGATCTGAAGCGCCGGATTATAACATATAACACTAAAAAATGCCACATGACAAGAAATCATAACCTCACTGCCCAAAGGAGACAACATGAATCCCGACAGACAAACTAGACGAGGAACAAAGCTCAAATTAAAGATAAACTCGTAGAAAAGGGGTCCGTTGATAGATCTCCTAATTAACATAGACGGCTTGACCTAGATGGCAGCCGAGTAGTCACTGTTCGTGCATGTGCCCCCAATGACTAGCCCAACTCAGTTGTCGCTGTTTAACCCTTGCAGTGATCCGAAGCACATGACACCTAATTTTGCGAGATGGCAAGAAACCCTTTTTTATATTTCTCACCACAACTACAGCCATGTACAACACAACCTGCACGATATGTAGACGATAGCCAATCCAGGCGTGTCTGCTGGAGTCTGGTCACATGCATGGACGAACCGATCTTCCGTGTCTTGCAGGGATCGTCTAGGCACCAACGTAGTACAACAGTTCTCTAGTACTATCGCTCATCTCCCTCTTCTATTAAGTCACCCGACTTGTGGGGCCGAGGAGTGTGCCTATGGTCGGTCAATGGCCGTCCCACATGTGTGTGCAAACGCAATATGACACGTGTTCCATTCAGAGAGCAGCGTGCCAGACCGACCGACCGTCAGGGGTGCGACGCGAACGCGACGGGCATGTTGTATACTCCGTACATGTGTACCACCGTTTTCTAGACACTTTGCTCCATGGCGTGGGTGCAATCCATGGATACAAAATTATTATACTGTATACTATTTAAAAGTCGAGGGCGGGGCTTTTCCTACGCGGTAGGCGACAGGGCAGTTCCGCCTAGTCGGTTCGACAGAGACGCAGGAAGAAGAGGGAGTAGGCTGCTGCAAACGTAGGGTTGTGTGATTTGTCAGCGAGTTACTGCTGGACAGGTGGGGCCCCGTGATTTGACTTGCCATTATCATTTAACTGCGGCGCGACGACCAGCGTGAGTCTCCTGATTCCTGACCACTTCCATACAGGTGCCTCTCCCAATGCTCCACCATGTAGTAGAGGCTGGCTCTTGCATGAGAGCCCACTTCTCCACTTTTTCCTTGCCTCTCTTTCCTCCACATATGCAAAAATACCATGTAAAGCGCACTATTGTACTTACTTTTACTTGCTCCTACAGGTGCTAAGCTTGCCACATAGGCATAAAGTCTGATGTGGCAAGTTAATCAAGAAGAGAGAGACTAGTTTGGTGACCCAAGGAAGAAACGGTGCTAAGCGCGTGCACCTAGGTGAAAAGACAATTTTGAGTGTATAGCTAATTAAATGAATCAAACTTAGCAACACCATTTCATTGGAAGAGGTCACTCCTTGGCAAATGCAATAAATACTAGTACTCCCTGTGTCCCATAATATAAGAACGTTTTTGGCACTACACTAGTGTCAAAAACGTTCTTATATTATGGGACGGAGGGAGTACGAAGAAAGAGATAGAGAGGAGTAAAAAAATACACTTATAGCCAACCTTATAGCTAACCTTGTTGTAGTATGAGTGACTAAGTGATGACTATGTATGACATGCCAACATCAGATAGCCTAACGCACCGTGTTAAATCTCCAAGGGCGCGACCGCGCGAGCGACACGACGGTCGTGGTAGGCGCGACCATGATACGGGATGCTGGCAGCCCTTTGGATCTGAGATCAAATGGTCGCATGCTAAGTTGCTGAAAATTTGCAGAATAACCCTCCAGGATTGGATATTCACCCATAGGTCTAGAATCACGCCATGCAACCGTTCGATCTCAGATCCAAGGGCTCTCGGAAGCCCGTATCATGGGAGAATGGAAAGCCACTACCCTGCCATTCGCACGCTGGCAGTTCGCTCCTACTCGTCCCCGCACGTCCTTTAATACTACGGCGGTGTAACACCCATGATGCGGCTATATCTCCCACGTGTCGAAGCACGACTTAGAGGCATAACCGCATGGTGGTTTTGTCGCAAGAAGGGTCATCTTCACACAATCCCATGTAATGAACAAGAATGGGATAAAGAGTTGGCTTACAATCGCCACTTCACACATTGAACATATAATTCATACATCATTCAGAATACACACATAGTCCGACTACAGACAAAGCCAAAAAGAAAAAAGATAACCCAACTTCTAGATCCCCGATCATCCCAACTGGGCTCCACTACTGATCACCATGAAACAAAACATAGCAACCACCAAGATCTTCGTAGAGCTCCCATATGAGCTCGGTTGCATCACCTGCACTAGTATCATCGGCACCTGCAACTATTGTGATAGTATCTGGTGAGTCATGAGGACTCAGCAATCTCAAAACCCGTGAGATCAAGACTATTTAAGCTTATGGGTAGGAAGTGGTAATGAGGTGAGTTGCAGCAAGCACTAAGTAAATATGGTGGCTAACATACGCAAATAAGAGCGAGAAGAGAAGCAATGGAACGGTCGAGAAGCTAGAAGTGATCAAGAAGTGATCTTGAAACTACTTACACCAAACATAACCCAAAACCGTGTTCACTTCCCGGACTCCGCCGAAAAGAGACCATCACGTCTACACACGCGGTTGATGTGTTTTAATTAAGTCAAGTGTCAAGTTCTCTACAACCGGACATTAACAAATTCCCATCGGCCACATAACCACGGGCACGGCTCTCGAAAGATAATACCCTGTAGGGGTGTCCCAACTTAGCCCATCACAAGCTCTCACGGTCAACGAAGGATATTCCTTCTCCCAGGAAGACCTGATCAGTCTCAGAATCCCGGTTTACAAGACATTTTGACAATGGTAAAACAAGACCAGCAACACCACCCGTTGTGCCGACAAATCCCGATAGGAGCTGCACATATCTCGTTCTCAGGGCACACCGGATAAGCTAAGCACACAGGTACCGACGTAATCCATGTTGCCAAGGAATGGTCCCGCACGGTGCTCTAGTTTGGACCAACACTCGGAGGAGCACTGGCCCGGGGGGGTAAAATAAAGATGGCCCTTGAGTCTGCAGAACCCAAGGGAAAAAGGCTTAGGTGGCAAATGTTAAAACCAATGTTGGGCCTTGCAGGAGGAGTTTTATTCAAAGCAAACTATCAAGGGGGTCCCATAAATCACCCAACCGCGTAAGGAACGCAAAATCAAGGAACATAACACCGGTATGACGGAAACTAGGGCGGCAAGAGTGGAACAAAGCACCAGGCATAAGGCCGAGTCTTCCACCCTTTACCAAGTATATAGATGCATTAATTAAATAAGAGATATTGTGATATCCCAACATAATATTGTCCACCATGGAGCAATCTTCAACTTCACCTGCAACTAACAACACTATAAGAGGGGATGAGCAAAAGTGGTAACATAGCCAAGCAATGGTTTGCTAGGAAGGGTGAAAAAGGTTAGAGGTTGAAATTGCAATATGGGAGGCATGGTAAACAAGTGATAGGTAACACAGCATAGCGATAGAACGAAGCAACTAGCAAGCAAAGATAGAAGTTATATCGAGGGTAATGGTCTTCTTGCCTGAGATCCCGCAGGGAAGAAGAACGAGTCCATGAAGAAGACAAACGAACGTAGTCGAACGAATCCTCACAACTCTGGAACGAAACCGAAGCTAACAAGAGAAGCAATCCGGAAAGAAGCAAACAACATGGTAAACAACCATCACATAAGCATGGCATGATGCACTAACAAGTATGATGCATGTCCAGTTTAAAGAGGCATGGCATGGCAAAGTGCAACAAACAATACTACAAGTTAAGTGGAGCTCAATAGCAACGAGTTGCATATTGATGAAACACCACATTCAAATATTTAGTTCTCTCTCGTTTATGTACCCAACAATATTAAATGTTATTAAACATGGCAAGAGGTGAAGCATGAGCAAACCACCTATTTAGGCAAGTTTAAATGAGGCCAAAAACAACAAACAACAATTCCGAAAAGTCCCCATGTCATTTAGTAGTTTTAAAGCAGACAACAATTTTAAACATTTAAAAGTTGTTATCATGTTGCGGATGACATATGCAAGTTTTATGCAATTTTTATGAAAATGTTGACATCTAATATGATAGGGAGCATTTGGTCACCATGGCGGAACAAAAGGGCTGCCATGACAACGATAACGAAAATGGTGCCACGGCAACATTCCAGTGATCCGACAACTCATCGAGATGTCGATGCAAAAGAAAGTGTGGGTGAGCGTGTCATGCAAAAGGATGGTGGGGTGATCCCGATTACCGGGTGTCCCACATGTCGGTGGCATGGAAACGAGGAACGCACAAGTGACAACTCGGACACGGTGCAAACGCGAGCATATCATACAACAAAGCATTCGATCCACGGGTGATCGTCTCGTTGGTTATACCTTCGAAGCGTGCGTTTTTGGAGCGGTTCGAGTCGTCGAGGGAAGTAGTGGTACTCGTGGGTCGTAGTGGAAGTAGTTGTACACGTTTCGTAGATGAACCTGGCGGTCTTGAGGAACGATATTGGTACTGGGCGAGATACACGGCCAT
Source organism: Triticum aestivum (assembly GCF_018294505.1). NCBI lineage: Eukaryota > Viridiplantae > Streptophyta > Magnoliopsida > Poales > Poaceae > Triticum > Triticum aestivum. The sequence goes on from NC_057804.1 coordinate 461,366,582, forward strand.
GGTAGTCTTCATACTTGGTTTTCCCGTGCATGACTCCATGGGTCCTAGGGTAACTCAGCGATGGCCTTGGCAAAGAGGCGGCAGCATCAGTCAAAGGAAGCAACAGCGGCAGCTTGGCCCGAAGACGATGGGAGATGGGGGCATCGGCCCCTGGTTCAAAGCAAAGGCGAGGCGCTGCCTTCGAGCGACGCTCATCAGCGGGAACAGTGACGGGTTCGCGGCACCATGGGGATGGAGGTGCTCGTGAGCAGCTGATGAAGGAGGATGTCAGCGCAGGATCTCGAGGCCATGGGGATGGCCGATAGAAGGAGGCGCGGGCGAGGCGAAGCAGGAGAGGAAGGTCGATGCGGAGGCACGATCCACGAGATGGACGGCGCGGGCTGCAGGATCTGGCTGAAGGCATGGCCGACGGCGCGGCTTGGAGAAGATCGGGCACTTGGCGCTTGGGGTGCGGCGCAGCTGGATGGCGCGGGCGACAGAGGAGGAGGCCGCATGTGGCCGGGTGATGAGGTGGTGGTGCTGGCCATGGCGCCAGTGCACAGGGACGGTCGCGGCTCGGAACGGCGATGGGGTGGAGGAGGTCGAGGGGTCGAGCGAGGGAGATGGCGGCGCGAGGGAGGAGATGGGGATCTGGCGCTGGGTTCGGGCGATACGTTTGCGTGGCGGCGCTCAAAGGGAGCGAGGGGAAGAAGAGAGGGAGAGGAGGAGATCGAGGAGAAAGGAGGAGAGTGGGGTCAAGCGCGGCCTCCTGGCGCTGGCTGTGCATGGCGGCGGCACACAGTGGAAGATGGGGAACGAGAGGGAGAGATCGATAGGAGGGTTAGGGTTAAAGGTGCGGCTGGGCCTTGGCCAAAAGGACTGGGCTGCGGATGGATACAAGTGGCTGCTGGGCTTCTCTCTCTCACCCACTCTAAAGAAAATAGAAACAAAACAGAGATAAGAAAGAAAATAAAGAGAGGTGAGGGGAAAAAGTTGGACACGCGGATAATTTTCCCGGACTCACAAAAATGAGCTTGATCCAAGAAAATAGAAGTTGGCACGAATGCAAGATTTAAATTCAAACTCATTTCAATTTCACTCAAATGGGTTTGAACTAGGACTTGGTTTTTGAAGTGTCCAAAAATATTGAGATTTTTGGTGGAGCTCCGGAAAATGATGAAAGAAATTATGGGCAAGGTTGGAGACCAAGAATTGAGATAACAATGGCATGGGATATTTTGCAAGTGGGTTATGGTGATTCGAAATTAATGAAATGTTTACAATAGCTCCCTAATAGTGGGAGGATATGTTATAAAGAGAAGTCACCATGTGAATTCCCTTGATTTAAATAGATCAAAAGATCTATGCAATTTATTTAGTTGAGGTTTAAAAACTAAATGACAGGCTGGCATGATGACATGATGCAATGCAAAAATAAATAAAGCAAGCACAAATAAAAACACACGGAAGTCACAAGAATATGGAAGTCTTCTGGAGCATCGGTCTCGGGGCGTTACAACACTCCACCACTACAAGAGGATCTCGTCCCGAGATCTAGGATGGCACCAGAGAGAAAAGGAAGAGGAAGAGAAGAGGTAAAACTAAGTTGCTTCTCCGACAAACAAGTGAAACCAAAGAACCTTGAGAGGTTGAACAAATTGAAAGAAAGAATACAATGGAGATGAACGAGATTGCAAACACACTGTTAGCAAAGAGGAACAAGGAACATCACGAGAACCTTGTAGGTTGAAAGACATGGAAATAAGAGCTTCACGAACGAAAAGAATATGACCACATCGGTATAACGAGATAGCCAAGGAATAAGAATGACATAATTTGGATAGCACTCCGATAGAAAAGAAAAGGAAAACTTGATAAGATGAAAAGTAATTGAAGAGATGACACAACTCTCCGGTTATATGGATAAGCACGAAAAGAACACGATCTTCACAATTCGAGATGATGAGCAAAGAGAGCAACATCATAATGCCTCCGGAAGAAATAATAGAACATAGATCATTGGAATAACAGAATGGAGAAGAAAATGCCAACTTCTGCGAGCTTGGAAAGCACCCTTCCAAGAAGGTTACAACGGAGTTGTTGGAAAACCAACAACGAAACGAATAAGCTTGTAGTGGGCTTATTGAAACATCTCAACACTTGAGGTGAAATTCTGCCACTAACGAAAAACAATTGCTTGCTTGAGATCAAAGAAGAGATGAAAACTTCTTTCGCCGAGAGGATAGGAGAAAACTCGGATCATTGATAGCACCATAATTAGAGATATTCCTTAGGGAAGGCTTTAGGTGAAATCTTTACCAAGATAACTCCAATGTAGGGAATAATGGATTTAAAATACCTCACTCTTGACAACATGTCAATCACGAAACATGAATGGAAATTGTCAAGAATGATATAATGCCATCTCAAAAGATAAGGTAGAAAGAATTGCACTTTGGAATGCAAGATGAAGAATACTTGAACTCCTCAAACGCGAATCTTGATGAACACTTGAAGAATGAATTAAATCCTTGATGAACCACCATGAAGAGCCTCTTGGAAGATCTCCGGAAAAGAAAATGATTATGAAGAAGAATTGGAGGTTGAAGAGAACCAGAATTGAAGCCTTGCAATGATTTAGATGGAGCTACAAAATAAGTAAACTTTGAACTCCAGACAAGAAAGATGAATAACTTGGAACCGAGAATTACTTCATGATGAACAAACTCCAGAAGAAGGAATTAATCACTTGGATGAAACAAGAATAAGAATTATGTCATGCCTATCCTTCATCAATTTAAATTGATGACAAGCAACGGATTTGGCATACTACTTATTCTCATAGAAAGGATTAAGAGAGATATAGCGTAAACTTGAAGTCTTCGACGAATCACCGGGAGGATTGGAAAGAACGAATGAAATGATACGGTAACAAAGGAAGAGGAATCTCGAACGAACCACCGTAAGAATTGAAAATGAAAATAGCAAAGGCACAATTCACTGGGAAGAATTGGAAAACAAATGAAGATACTTGAGGGGATTTAGATACATGAGAAAGAAGAGATCATGAACTGATTAGAGGGTATTTGAACGATGCACCGGTAAGATTTGGAGAATGATAGCTACACGCTGAGAAAAGAGAATTATGACATGATGGCCTTCGGAGGAAAGAAATGGAAACAACTCATGAAATGCTCAGAATGGGTGAAAAGAATTCTCACAATCGAAAACAATTATGAGAGGATGGCATCAAGCTTGAACTACACATCTTTGGAAGAACGGGTAAGGATTTAAGAGGAACTCTTCTTCGGTCTTCAAAATCCGAGAATGACGACGAGAAACACCACCATGAATTGTTGAGATGCTCCGGGAGAATGAAAAAAACAAGGAGGTTGAGCCAACAATGAAAAATAATTTGAAGTCGATCTTGGAAAACATCTGACTGATGAAATGCATTCTTACGTCAAACTTTGCAATGAATTTGCGAATGGCTCCTCATAATTAGAAGAGTCGGGTAAGATCCTGGAAAAAGACCTGTGGGTTAGGGCCCACTCGAAAGAAACATTGTTGAAGGACTGCTTGAAATAGAGATTGCACCGGTAGAATTAAATGACTTGAAGGAGAAAACAACCTCGAGATATCTTGAACCGATTGATAATGGAGACACAAATCTTCTGAGATATCCTCGGCACTCTGGAACAAATGAATAACGAGAACTGAAAGATTACGAGGTGCAACGGTATGGGAAAACATTTGAAATGAGGAAAAGGATGTGATCAACATAGAAAGCTTGAATTGAATCCACCGGAGAAGAAAAGAGACGAAGAATAATAAACTTGAAGCTCCGTTAGTATCTTCTTGAGAATCACCGGATCGGAACATTGATTGAAAAGGGTGAAGTGACTTAACATGAATAAATGGATACATGATTAAGATATATGAGTCCTTGAAGAAGAAAAGGGTGGGAGGGCAGGAAAACAAAGGCAACTTGGGGCAGATGGAATGGATACCATTGAGAAAAACTTAGAATGATCTTGCGGATGTTGAAATGATCTGATCCACTTGAAGAGAAGCACGCCGGTTGGAAAAGAATTAACATGACAACCTTAATGATCAAGAAGGATTAGCACTCCCATAGAAATATGAGAACACCATTTAGGGAAGGTATGGATCAACACTTGACATTGAAGCAACTCGAATACCACAACTCAAAACAAAACAAAGGATTTGGCTTGCAGAATAAGCCGGAAACAAACATATGATAGAGATTCCGTCCGAAGTTTTCGTGGTGGGGCCCACACGGGCTCGAAGGTACAGCACCATCTTGTACAAGGCAGTGCACATGACATACGAAGCGTCCCCGAACCAGCATAGCCAAGGGTTATTTAAGACACAACGAGACCACTGAAAAACGACCGTGGAAAGGCGGACCACTAGACGTCGAACCCCAATCACATATCATGCATCTGTCAGAAAGAAAAAACTAGAGATACTTGAATTCCCACCTATAAAACTCCCGAAACTTTCTGGTTATGCAATCTGGTGTTGGGGATACAGGGGAAGAAATATATATCTCACCCAAAACTAACAATTCCTACATCCAAGTTGTATCCATCCGTCAACACATAACCAAGAAACCTTCGGAAATCGTGTACCTCAACCTTCGAAAAGCATCCTTTATACAAGCTATGGCAATACTCCCGAACTCCCCAGTACTGGGTGGCATCGAGGTTATCTCACCAACAACTGCATAAAAGAGATTTTCGATGTTGGCAAAACTCAGGTATTTCAGAACTGCAACGATAAAATTATGACGACAACACCTCGGAGCTCAACTCCCCAGGACACTGCCACAACCCCTAAATGTCAGGAGGCACCAAGAACAATGTTCTCGTCATAAGAATATCAGAACGATCCCAAGATACCCGCGTGATCCTAAATTTTTTTTGTGAAATTTGAGGAGAGGAAAGTCAAAACATCTACGTCAAGAGACCTCACCAGAGCGACGAAGGGGCTGAGGAGTAAAAAGAATGCTACTCTCCGATATATATAATCCTAAGACTCAAAACATTTTTGTTCTAGACTCAACAACGCCAGCGATTCGATCAAGCAGGGGGCTCCTAAGTCGGGGATGGCTCTGATTACCAACTTGTTACACCCACGATGCGGCTATATCTCCCACGTGTCGAAGGACGACTTAGAGGCATAACCGCATGGTGGTTTTGTCGCAAGAAGGGTCATCTTCACACAATCCCATGTAATGAACAATAATGGGATAAAGAGTTGGCTTACAATCGCCACTTCACACAATGAACATATAATTCATACATCATTCAGAATACACACATAGTCCGACTACGGACGAAACCAAAAGAAAAGAAGATAACCCAACTGCTAGATCCCCGATCGTCCCAACTGGGCTCCACTACTGATCACCATGAAATAAAACATAGCAACCACCAAGATCTTCATAGAGCTCCCATCTGAGCTCGGTTGCATCACCTGCACTAGTATCATCGGCACCTACTGTTGTGATAGTATCTGGTGAGTCATGAGGACTCAGCAATCTCAAAACCCGTGAGATCAAGACTATTTAAGCTTATGGGTAGGAAGTGGTAATGAGGTGAGTTGCAGCAAGCACTAAGTAAATATGGTGGCTAACATACGCAAATAAGAGCGAGAAGAGAAGCAATGGAACGGTCGAGAAGCTAGAAGTGATCAAGAAGTGATCCTGAAACTACTTACGTCAAACATAACCCAAAACTGTGTTCACTTCCCGGACTCCACCGAAAAGAGACCATCACGGCTACACACGCGGTTGATGCGTTTTAATTAAGTCAAGTGTCAAGTTCTCTACAACCGGACATTAACAAATTCTCATCTGCCACATAACCGCGGGCACGGCTCTCGAAAGATAATACCCTGCATGGGTGTCCCAACTTAGCCCATCACAAGCTCTCACGGTCAACGAATGATATTCCTTCTCCCAGGAAGACCCGATCAGTCTCGGAATCCCGGTTTACAAGACATTTTGACAAAGGTAAAACAAGACCAGCAAGACCACCCGCTATGCCAACAAATCCCGATAGGAGCTGCACATATCTTGTTCTCAGGGCACACCGGATAAGCTAAGCGTACAGGTACCAATGTAATCCAAGTTGCCAAGGAATGGTCCCACACGGTGCTCTAGTTCGGACCAACACTCGGAAGAGCACTGACCCGGGGGGTAAAATAAAGATGACCCTTGAGTCTGCAGAACCCAAGGGAAAAGGCTTAGGTGGCAAATGTTAAAACCAATGTTGGGCCTTGCTGGAGGAGTTTTATTCAAAGCAAACTATCAAGGGGGTCCCATAAATCACCCAACCGCGTAAGGAACGCAAAATCAAGGAACATAACACCGGTATGACGGAAACTAGGGCGGCAAGAGTGGAACAAAGCACCAGGCATAAGGCCGAGTCTTCCACCCTTTACCAAGTATATAGATGCATTAATTAAATAAGAGATATTGTGATATCCCAACATAATATTGTCCACCATGGAGCAATCTTCAACTTCACCTGCAACTAACAACACTATAAGAGGGGATGAGCAAAAGTGGTAACATAGCCAAGCAATGGTTTGCTAGGAAGGGTGACAAAGGTTAGAGGTTGACATGGCAATATGGGAGGCATGGTAAACAAGTGACAGGTAACGCAGCATAGCGATAGAACGAAGCAACTAGCAAGCAAAGATAGAAGTGATATCGAGGGTAATGGTCATCTTGCCTGAGATCCCGCAAGGAAGAAGAACGAGTCCATGAAGAAGACAAACGAATGTAGTCGAACGAATCCTCACAACTCCGGAACAAAACCAAAGCTAAAGAGAGAAGCAATCCGGAAAGAAGCAAACAACATGGTAAACAACCATCACATAAGCATGGCATGATGCAAAAACAAGTATGATGCATGTCCGGTTTAAAGAGGCATGGCATGGCAAAGTGCAACAAACAATACTACAAGTTAAGTGGAGCTCAATATGCAACGAGTTGCATATTGACGAAACACCGCATTCAAATATTTAGTTCTCTCTCGTTTATGTACCCAACAATATTAAATGTTATTAAACATGGCAAGAGGTGAAGCATGAGCAAACCACCTATTTAGGCAAGTTTAAATGAGGCCGAAAACAACAAACAACAATTCCAGAAAGTCCCCATGTCATTTAGTAGTTTTAAAGCAAACAACAATTTTAAGCATTTAAAAGTTGTTATCATGATGCGGATGACATATGCAAGTTCTATGCAATTTTTATGAAAATGTTGACATCTAATATGATAGGGAGCATTTGGTCACCATGGCGGAACAAAAGGGGTGCACGGCAACAATAACGAAAATGGTGCCACGGCAACATTCTAGTGATCCGACAACTCATCGAGATGTTGATGCAAAAGAAAGTGTGGGTGAGCGTGTCATGCAAAAGGATGGTGGGGTGATCCCGATTACCGGGTGTCCCGCATGTCGGTGGCATGGAAACAAGGAACGCGCAAGCGACAACTCGGACACGGTGCAAACGCGAGCATCTCATACAACAAAGCATTCGATCCACGGGTGATTGTCTCGTTGGTTATACCTTCGAAGTGTGCGTTTTCGAAGCGGTTCGAGTCGTCGAGGGAAGTAGTGGTACTCGTGGATCGTAGTGGAAGTAATTGTATATGTTTCGTAGATGAACCTGGCGGTCTTGTGGAACTATAGTGGTACTGGGCGAGATACACGGCCACGGTAGTCTTCAGACTTGGTTTTCCCGTGCATGACTCCACGGGTCCTGGGGTAACTCAGCGATGGCCTTGGCAAAGAGGCGGCAGCATCAATCGAAGGAAGCGATAGCGGCAGCTTGGCCCAAAGACGAGGGGCGATGGGGGCGTCGGCCCTTGGTTCGAAGCAAAGGCGAGGCGCTGGCTCCGAGCGGTGCTCATCAGCGGGAATAGTGACGGGGTCGCAGCACCATGGGGATGGAGGTGCTCGTGAGCAGCTGATGAAGGAGGATGTCGGCGCAGGATCTCAAGGCCATGGGGATGGCCGCTAGAAGGAGGCACGAGCGAGGCGAAGCAGGAGAGGAAGGTCGACGCGGAGGCACGATCCATGAGATGGATGGCGCGGGCTGCAGGATCTGGCTGAAGGCATGGCCGACGGCGCGGCTTGGAGAAGATTGGGTGCTTGGCGCTTGGGGTGCGGCGCAGCTGGATGGCGCGGGCGACAGAGGAGGAGGCCGCATGTGGCCGGGTGCGGAGGCGGTGGTGCTGGCCATGGCGCCAGTGCACAGGGACAGTCGCGGCTCCGAACGGCGATGGGGTGGAGGAGGCCGAGGCGGTCGAGCGAGGGAGATGGCAGCGCGAGGGAGGAGATGGGGATCTGGCGCTGGGTTCGGGCGATGCATGTGCGTGGCGGCGCTCAAAGGGAGCGAGGGGAGGAAGAGAGGGAGAGGAGGAGATCAAGGAGAAAGGAGGAGAGCGGGGTCGAGCGCGGCCTCCTGGCGCTGGCTGTGCGTGGCGGTGGCGCACAGGGGGAGATGGGGAACAAGAGGGAGAGCTCGATAGGAGGGTTAGGGTTAAAGGTGCGGCTGGGCCTTGGGCCAAAAGGACCGGGCTGCGGATGGATACAAGTGGCGGCTGGGCTTCTCTCTCTCACCCACTCTAAAGAAAATAAAAACAAAACAGAGATAAGAAAGAAAAGAAAGAGAGGTTAGGGGAAAAAGTTGGACACGCGGATAATTTTCCCGGACTCACAAAAATGAGCTTGATCCAAGAAAATAGAAGTTGGCACGAATGCAAGATTTAAATTCAAACTCATTTGAATTTCACTCAAATGGGTTTGAACTAGGACTTGGTTTTTGAAGTGTCCAAAAATGTTGATATTTTTGGTGGAGCTCCGGAAAATGATGAAAGAAATTATGGGCAAGGTTGGAAACCAAGAATTGAGATAACAACGGCATGGGATATTTTGCAAGTGGGTTATGGTGATTCCAAATTAATGAAATGTTTAAAATAGCTCCCTAATAGTGGGAGGATATGTTATAAAGAGAAGTCACCATGTGAATTCCCTTGATTTAAATAGATCAAAAGATCTATGCAATTTATTTAGTTGAGGTTTAAAAATTAAATGACATGCTGGCATGATGACATGATGCAATGCAAAAATAAATAGAGCAAGCACAAATAAAAACACACGGATGTCACAAGAATATGGAAGTCTTCTGGAGCGTCGGTCTCGGGGCGTTACAGGCGGTTCGCTCCTAGTCGTCCCGTCCATTCACATTATGGCAGTTCTACTAATCCTAACCCTCCTCCCAAATCCATGGCGTCCCAAATCTCCATGATCGACAGTGAGTACAAGGTTAGAACCATCACCGGTGATGAGTTCGACATCATCTACACCCGTTCTTCCGCGACGGTAAAAGGATGCCTTTCTCGCTTCAGACGCATGTTCAAAGACTCAGATGATGAGTGGGTCGTTGGGCTAGATGTTGAGTACACCACAATACTGCGACGAGAGATGGATCTAAAGGATGAAGAGAGGAAAAAGCCCACCGTGATCCAGGTTTGCGTGCATGACTTATGCTTGGTCTACCACATATGCCATGCCGACGTTGAGTGCCAGGATTTTAAGGACTTCCTCGAGAGCAACCTAGTCAAATTCGTTACTGTAGACTTTGGTAACGACAAATAAGTCCTGCGTCGGATAGGCCTCATTGTAGGCAACACCTTCGACCTCCAGAAGAATCAGCTGGTGTCCTCTCGTCAGCCTTCAATGCTGACCCTGGCAGGAGCCATGGTTCATCCTTCGTACGGTAAACTGGAGAAACCTCCATACACGTTTCATCGTCATGCATGGCAGCGGAATGTACTAGATATAGACCACATCCACTACGCTGCATTGGATGGCTACCTTTGCTTCAATATCTACAAGGGTTGGATGAAGAGCAACAGCCAAGTGTGCGGTTCAAGCAAAGAAGTATCGCCCAAGAGGAAGAGGGACAAGGACGAAGTCAAGGATGTGGACGAGGACTCCGAGTAAGGTGGCAGTGTCATTGCTCATGGTGGTTCTAACGCAGTGTCTACCAGAATAGTTGCAAAGTTTAATTTCAGGTGTGCTTAATTTAATTTGAGGGGTGTATTGTGCTGAGCCCCCAGCAGAACTATATGTTATGTTTCTTCTTGTTACTTTAACTCTTCAGTATGTACATACTAGTATTTCTTACATTTCATCTTTTAGTTGGTATAGTACTACCACTCGTTTCTTCACATTATATATGTACAATATATATGGCCAACATCATATAGCCAGCAGTTTAGTTGTCAAAGAATTTCAGGGTGCTTAGTTTTGTCAAAGAATTCTAGGGTGCTTAGTTTTATTTGTGGGGTGGGTTGTGTTGGACACCATTATTGTGACTAGCCTTTTTAATAGTACTATATGCATAATTTGGCGACGAGCGCTCTCTATATGTACCACCTTTTTTTTTAATTTCAAGTTTTGCTCCATGGCCCAATCCATCGATAGTACTGCTGTACAAAAGTATACATTTTTTAAAAGGCTAGAGGACAGGGCAGTCTAGCTTGGTCGGTTTCACGAGAGGCGAGGGCCTTTGTGATGTGACAACTCATTACTGCTGGAAGGCGGGGCCTTGTGATTTGACTGCTCGTATAAATGCGTCGACGACCTGATCGAGGAGGAGCAAAGAACTGTGCGGTATACTCAAGTTTTCCACTGGAGTAGTACTGCGACGGAGGAGCACGAAACACGGCAGCCCAGTGCCATATGGCGATAAAAAATGATCTAATTTGCTAGTCATCTCATTGTTAGCATTGTTCTATTCATTCCCTCAAAAAAACATTGTTCTATTCATGCCTCACAGAGAACATGACACGTGCGACGAAACACCCGAAGCAAAAGATGAAACACAGGAGCAAAAGAAGAAGGGAGATTATCACCCCAAATGATCTAATTCGCCATGGAGTCGTAACTGCTTCTTCATCGCCTCCACGACCTCCATCTCCTTGCGCGTCTCCTCCGCCATCTTCTTCATTCTGTCCATGACGCGGGATTTCTCGATGCGAGCCTTCATCATCTGTTCCACGGCCGCATTATGTACCTTGACAGCAGTCGGGTGCTTGATGCGGAGCTTCGCCAACTCCTCCTTTTGTTCCATGATGAGGGCCTGCAGCATCATCGTCGAGGAACTACTATTCTCATGCAGCTTCTTCTAGCCGGCGTTCTTCTCCTTCAACAGGTCGATCTCGTGGCAGAGCTTCGCCTTGTCATCCTAAAGTCGCAGGATTTTGCCGGTCGCCTTCTTCTCCAAGGCAATGCTCTTCTTCAGCAGCATCACCAAGCCGGCGGTCAACTCCCCATGCTGACTGAGCTTAGCGGGCATGTCGTCGAGGCTCTCCTTCAGCAACTCCATCAAGCCTTGGATGAACTCCTTCTGCTTATTGAGGTGCTTATTGAGTTGATCGGGCATGCCATCGAGGGATAACGACTCCAGCTCCACCGGCTCGGCATGTTCGCCTCCGCGGCTAGGGTGCTCCTGGGAACCATCACCTGCCCGTGAGAGATCTTTCGAGGTCTCTGCGTGGCGGCGAGCCCTCTCTCTTTTTCCGCAGCCTTGGTTGCCGCTCCCTTGTTACGAGTAGTTCTTGACCTAGAGCTCTGCTCACCCGCCATGGCAACGACGGACGAAGAAGAAGCACTTATGAGGAGGAAAGGTAGAGTAATTTTCGGTTAGGTAGTTCCCCTTTTTATAACCTAAGTGTTGGAAATATGCCCTAGAGGCAATAATAAATTGATTATTATTATATTTCCTTGTTCATGATAATCGTTTATTATCCATGCTAGAATTGTATTGATGGGAAACTCAGATACATGTGTGGATACATAGACAACACCATGTCCCTAGAAAGCCTCTAGTTGACTAGCTCGTTAATCAATAGATGGTTACGGTTTCCTGACCATGGACATTGGATGTCGTTGATAACGGGATCACATCATTAGGAGAATGATGTGATGGACAAGACCCAATCCTAAGCCTAGCACAAGATCATGTAGTTCGTATGCTAAAGCTTTTCTAATGTCAAGTATCATTTCCTTAGACCATGAGATTGTGCAACTCCCGGATACCGTAGGAGTGCTTTGGGTGTGCCAAACGTCACAACGTAACTGGGTGGCTATAAAGGTACACTACGGGTATCTCTGAAAGTGTCTGTTGGGTTGGCACGAATCGAGATTGGGATTTGTCACTCCGTGTAAACGGAGAGGTATCTCTGGGCCCACTCGGTAGGACATCATCATAATGTGCACAATGTGACCAAGGGGTTGATCACGGGATGATGTGTTACGGAACGAGTAAAGAGACTTGCCGGTAACGAGATTGAACAAGGTATCGGTATACTGACGATCGAATCTCGGGCAAGTACCATACCGCTAGACAAAGGGAATTGTATATGGGATCGATTGAGTCCTTGACATCGTGGTTCATCCAATGAGATCATCGTGGAACATGTGGGAGCCAACATGGGTATCCAGATCCCGCTGTTGGTTATTGACCGGAGAACATCTCGGTCATGTCTGCATGTCTCCCGAACCCGTAGGGTCTACACACTTAAGGTTCGATGACGCTAGGCTTATAAAGGAAGTTTGTATGTGGTTACCGAATGTTGTTCGGAGTCCCGGATGAGATCTCGGACGTCACGAGGGGTTCCGGAATGGTCCGGAGGTAAAGATTTATATATAGGAAGTCCTGTTTCGGCCATCGGGACAAGTTTCGGGGTCATCGGTATTGTACCGGGACCACCGGAAGGGTCCCGGGGGCCCACCGGGTGGGGCCACCTGCCCCGGGGGGCCACATGGGCTGTAGGGGGTGCGTCTTGACCTACATGGCCCAAGGGCACCAGCCCCAAGAGGCCCATGCGCCTAGGGAACCCTAGAGGGAAGAGTCCTCAAAGGGGAAGGCACCTCCGAGGTGCCTTGGGGAGGATGGACTCCTCCCCCCCTCTTAGCCGCACCCCTTCCTTGGAGGAAGGGGCAAGGCTGCGCCTCCCCCCTCTCCCCTGCCCCTATATATAGTGGAGGGGAGGGAGGGCATCCATACCTGAGCCCCTGGCGCCTCCCTCCCTCCCGTGACACCTCCTCCTCTCCCATAGGTGCTTGGCGAAGCCCTGCAGGATTGCCACGCTCCTCCATCACCACCACGCCGTTGTGCTGCTGCTGGATGGAGTCTTCCTCAACCTCTCCCTCTCTCCTTGCTGGATCAAGGCGTGGGAGACATCGTCGGGCTGTACGTGTGTTGAACGCGGAGGTGCTGTCCGTTCGGCACTAGATCATCGGTGATTTGAATCACAACGAGTACGACTCCATCAACCCCGTTCACTTGAACGCTTCCGCTTAGCGATCTACAAGGGTATGTAGATGCACTCTCCTTCCCCTCGTTGCTAGTCTCTCCATAGATAGATCTTGGTGATACGTAGGAAAATTTTGAATTTCTGCTACGTTCCCCAACAGTGGCATCATGAGCTAGGTCTATTGCGTAGATTCTTTGCACGAGTAGAACACAAAGTAGTTGTGGGCGTCGATATTGTTCAATATGCTTGCCGTTACTAGTCTTATCTTGATTCGGCGGCATCGCGGGATGAAGCGGCCCGGACCAACCTTACACGTACGCTTACGTGAGACCGGTTCCACCGACAAACATGCACTAGTTGCATAAGGTGGCTGGCGGGTGTCTGTCTCTCCCACTTTAGTCGGATCGGATTCGATGAAAAGGGTCCTTATGAAGGGTAAATAGCAATTGGCATATCACGTTGTGGTTCATGCGTAGGTAAGAAACGTTCTTGCTAGAAACCCATAGCAGCCACGTAAAACAGGCAAACAACAATTAGAGGACGTCTAACTTGTTTTTGCAGGGTATGCTATGTGATGTGATATGGCCAAAAGGATGTGGTGAATGATATATGTGATGTATGAGATTGATCATGTTCTTGTAATAGGAATCACGACTTGCATGTCGATGAGTATGACAACCGGCAGGAGCCATAGGAGTTGTCTTAATTTATTTGTGACCTATGTGTCAACTTAAACGTCATGTAATTACTTTACTTTATTGCTAACCGTTAGCCATAGTAGTAGAAGTAATAGTTGGCGAGGCAACTTCATGAAGACATGATGATGGAGATCATGATGATGGAGATCATGGTGTCATGCCGGTGACGATGATGATCATGGAGCCCCGAAGATGGAGATCAAAAGGAGCAAAGTGATGATGGCCATATCATGTCACTATTTGATTGCATGTGATGTTTATCATGTTTATACATCTTATTTGCTTAGAACGACGGTAGTAAATAAGATGATCCCTTACAACAATTTCAAGAAGTGTTCTCCCCTAACTGTGCACCGTTGCGACAGTTCGTGTTTCGAAGCACCACATGATGATCGGGTGTTAGATTCTAACGTTCACATACAACGGGTGTAAGACAGATTTACACACGCGAAACACTTAGGGTTAACTTGACGAGCCTAGCATGTACAGACATGGCCTCGGAACACGGAGACCGAAAGGTCGAGCATGAGTCGTATAGAAGATACGATCAACATGAAGATGTTCACCGATGATGACTAGTCCGTCTCACGTGATGATCGGACACGGCCTAGTTTGACTCGGATCATGTAATCACTTAGATGACTAGAGGGATGTCTATCTGAGTGGGAGTTCATAAGATGAACTTAATTATCCTGAACATAGTCAAAAGGATTTTGCAAATTATGTCGTAGCTCACGCTATAGTTCTACTGTTTAGATATGTTCCTAGAGAAAAATTAGTTGAAAGTTGATAGTAGCAATTATGCGGACTAGGTTCGTAAACTGAGGATTGTCCTCATTGCTTCATAGAAGGCTTATGTCCTTAATGCACCGCTCAGTGTGCTGAACCTCGAACGTTGTAACATCTGACATACACGTTTTGATAACTACGTGATAGTTCAGTTAAACGGTTTAGAGTTGAGGCACCAAAGACGTTTTTGAAACATCGCGAAACATATGAGATGTTTTGAGGGCTGAAATTGGGATTTCAGGCTCGTGCCCATGTCAAGAGGTATAAGACCTCCGATGACTTTCTTAACCTGCAAACTAAGGAGAAAAGCTCAATTGTTGAGCTTGTGCTCAGATTGTCTGAGTACAACAATCATTTGAATCGAGTGGGAGTTGATCTTCCAGATAAGACAGTGATGGTTCTCCAAAGTCATTGCCACCAAGCTGTTAGAGCTTCGTGATGAACTATAACATATCAGGGATAGATATGATGATCCTTGAGGTATTCGCGATGTTTGACACCGCGAAAGTAGAAATCAAGAAGGAGCATCAATTGTTGATGGTTGGTGAAACCACTAGTTTCAAGAAGGGCAAGGGCATGAAGGGATACTTCATGAAACGGCAAATCAGCTGCTGCTCTAGTGAAGAAACTCAAGGTAAAACCCAAACCCGAGACTAAGTGCTTCTGTAATAAGGGGAACAACCACTAGAGCAGAATTACCCTAGATACTTGGTAGATAAGAAGGCTGGCAAGGTGGATAGAAGTATATTGCATATACATTGTGTTAATGTGTACTTTGCTAGTACTCCTAGTAGCACCAGGGTATTAGATACCGGTTCGGTTGCTAAGTGTTAGTAACTCGAAACAAAAGGCTACGGAATAAACGGAGACTAGCTAAAGGTGAGCTGACAATATGTGTTGGAAGTTTTTCCAAGCTTGATATGATCAAGCATCGCATGCTCCCTCTACCAAAGAGATTGGTGTTAAACCTAAATAATTGTTGTTTGGTGTTTGCGTTGAGCATAGACATGATTGGATTACGTCTATCGCAATACGGTTATTCATTTAAGGAGAATAATGGTTACTCTGTTTATTTGAATAATACCTTCAATGGTCTTACACCTAAAATGAATGGTTTATTAAATCTCGATCGTAGTGATACACATGTTCATGCCAAAAGATAGTAATGATAGTACCACCTACTTGTGGCACTGCCACGTAAGTCATATCGGTATAAAACGCATGAAGAAGCTCCATATTGATGGATCTTTGGGCTCACTCGTTTTTGAAAAGTTTGAGACATGCGAACCATGTCTATTGGTGTATATGCATGAAGAAACTGACCGTTTTGACTCACTTGATTTTGAATCACTTGGGACATGCAAATCATACCACATGGGCAAGATGACTGAAAAGCCTCGTTTTCAGTAAGATGGAACAAGATAGCAACTTGTTGGAAGTAATACATTTTGATGTGTACAGTCCAATGAGTGCTGAGGCATGTAGTGGATATTGTTATGTTCTTACTTCACAGATAGTTTGAGTGGATGTTGAGTACATTTACTTGATGAATCATGAGTCTGAATTATTGAAAGGTTCAAGTAATTTCAGGGTGAAATTGAAAGATCGTCGTGACAAGAGGATAAAATATCTATGATATGATCATAGAGATGAATATCTGAATTACGAGTTCGGCACAGAATTAAGACATTGTGGAAATAGTTTCACAACTGATACAGCCTGGAACACCATAGTGTGATGGTGTGTCCGAACATCATAACTGCACCCTATTGGATATGATGCATACCATGATGTCTCTTATCGAAGTACCACTATAGTTTATGGGTTAGGCATTAGAGACAACCACATTCACTTTAAATAGGGCACCACGTGATTCCGATGAGATGACACCGTATGAACTATGGTTTAGAGAAACCTAAGCTGTCATTTCTTAAAAGTTTGGGGCTGCGACGCTTATGTGAAAAAGTTTCAGGCTGATAAGCTCGAACCCAAAGCGGATAAATGCATCTTCATAGGACACCCAAAACAGTTGGGTATACCTCCTGTCTCAGATCCGAATGCAATAAGGGATTGTTTCTAGAATCGGGTCCTTTCTCGAGGAAAAGTTTCTCTCGAAAGAATTGAGTGGGAGGATGGTGGAGACTTGACGAGGTTATTGAACCGTCACTTCAACAAGTGTGTAGTAGGGCACAGGAAGTTGTTCCTGTGGCACCTACATCAATTGAAGTGGAAGCTTATGATAGTGATCATGAAGTTTCGGATCAAGTCACTACCGAACCTCGTAGGGTGACAAGGATACGTACTACTTCAGAGTGGTACAGTAATCCTGTCTTGAAGGTCATGTTGCTAGACAACAATGAACCTACGAGCTATGGAGAAGCGATGGTGGGCCCAAATTCCGACAAATGGTTAGAAACCATAAAATCCGAGATAGGATCCATGTATGAAAACAAAGTGTAGACTTTGGCAGAACAACTCGATGGTCGTAAGGCTGTTGAGTGCAGATGGATTTTGAAAGGAAGACAGACAATGATGGTAAGTGTCACCATTGAGAAAGCTCGACTTGTCGTTAAGATGTTTTTCGACAAGTTCAAGGAGTTGACTACGATGAGACTTTCTCACTTGTAGTGATGCTAAGAGTCTGTTGGAATTATATTAGCAATTACTGCATTATTTATGAAATCTTGCAGATAGGATGTCAAAACATTGTTTCCTCGACGATTCTTGAGGAAAGGTTGTATGTGATACAACCGGAAGGTTTTGTCTATCCTGAAATATGCTAATAAGTATGCAAAGCTCCAGCAATCCTTCTGAGGACTGGAGTGAGCATCTCGGAGTTGGAATGTATGCTTTGATGATGATCAAAGATTTTGGGTGTATACAAAGTTTATGAGAAACTTGTATTTCCAAAGAAGTGAGTGGGAGCACTATAGAATTTCTGATGAGTATATGTTGTTGACATATTAATGATCAGAAATGACGTAGAATTTCTGGAAAGCATATAGGGTTATTTGGAAAGTGTTTTCAATGGAAAACCTGGATTAAGCTACTTGAACATTGAGCATCAAGATCTATAAGGATAGATCAAAACGCTTAATAGTACTTTCAAATGAGCACATGCCTTGACGTGATCTTGAAGGTGTTCAAGATGGATCAGTCAAAGAAGGAGTTCTTGTCTGAGTTGTAAGGTATGAAGTTAAGACTTAAAGCTCGACCATGGCAGAATAGAGAGAAAGGAACGAAGGTCGTCCCCTATGCTTAAGACATAGGCTCTACAGTATGCTATGCTGTGTACCGCACCTGAAGTGTGCTTTACCATGAGTCAGTCAAGGGGTACAAGAGTGATCCAAGAATGGATCACAGGACAGCAGTCAAAGTTATCCTTAGTAACTAGTGGACTAAGGAATTTTCTCAATTATGGAGGTGGTAAAAGAGTTCGTCGTAAAGGGTTACGTCGATGCAAGCTTAACACCTATCCGGATAGCTCTGAGTAGAGATACCGGATACGTATAATGGAGCAACAATTTAGAATAGCTCCAAGTAGAACAGTTATTTGGAATAGCTCCAAATAGAACGTGGTAGCTGCATCTAGGAGATGACATAGAGATTTGTAAAGCACACACGGATCTAAAAGGTTCAGACCCGTTGACTATAACCTCTCTCACAAGCATAACATGATCAAACCCAGAACTCATCGAGTGTTAATCACATGGTAAATGTGAACTAGATTATTGACTCTAGTAAACTCTTTGGGTGTTAGTCACATGGGGATGTGACCTTGAGTGTTAATCACATATCGATGTGAACTAGATTATTGGCTCTAGTGCAAGTGGGAGACTGTTGGAAATATGCCCTAGAGGCAATAATAAATTGATTATTATTATATTTCCTTGTTCATGATAATCGTTTATTATCCATGCTAGAATTGTATTGATAGGAAACTCAGATACATGTGTGGATACATAGATAACACCATGTCCCTAGTAAGCCTCTAGTTGACTAGCTCGTTAATCAATAGATGGTTACGGTTTCCTGACCATGGACATTGGATGTCGTTGATAACGGGATCACATCATTAGGAGAATGATGTGATGGACAAGACCCAATCCTAAGCCTAGCACAAGATCATGTAGTTCGTATGCTAAAGATTTTCTAATGTCAAGTATCATTTCCTTAGACCATGAGATTGTGCAACTCCCGGATACCGTACGAGTGCTTTGGGTGTGCCAAACGTCACAACGTAACTGGGTGGCTATAAAGGTACACTACGGGTATCTCTGAAAGTGTCTGTTGGGTTGGCACGAATCGAGATTGGGATTTGTCACTCCGTGTAAACGGAGAGGTATCTCTGGGCCCACTCGGTAGGACATCATCATAATGTGCACAATGTGACCAAGGGGTTGATCACGGGATGATGTGTCACGGAACAAGTAAAGAGACTTGCCGGTAACGAGATTGAACAAGGTATCGGTATACTGACGATCGAATCTCAGGCAAGTACCATACCGCTAGACAAAGGGAATTGTATACGGGATCGATTGAGTCCTTGACATCGTGGTTCATCCGATGAGATCATCGTGGAACATGTGGGAGCCAACATGGGTATCCAGATCCCGCTGTTGGTTATTGACCGGAGAACATCTCGGTCATGTCTGCATGTCTCCCGAACCCGTAGGGTCTACACACTTAAGGTTCGATGACGCTAGGGTTATAAAGGAAGTTTGTATGTGGTTACCGAATGTTGTTCGGAGTCCCGGATGAGATCCCGGACGTCACGAGGGGTTCCAGAATGGTCCGGAGGTAAAGATTTATATATAGGAAGTCCTGTTTCGGCCATCGGGACAAGTTTCGGGGTCATCGGTATTGTACCGGGACCACCGGAAGGGTCCCGGGGGCCCACCGGGTGGGGCCACCTGCCCCGGGGGGCCACATGGGCTGTAGGGGGTGCGTCTTGGCCTACATGGGCCAAGGGCACCAGCCCCAAGAGGCCCATGCGCCTAGGGAACCCTAGAAGGAAGAGTCCTCAAAGGGGAAGGCACCTCCAAGGTGCCTTGGGGAGGATGGACTCCTCCCCCCCTCTTAGCCGCACCCCTTCCTTGGAGGAAGGGGCAAGGCTGCGCCTCCCCCCTCTCCCCTGCCCCTATATATAGTGGACGGGAGGGAGGGCATCCATACCTGAGCCCCTGGCGCCTCCCTCCCTCCCGTGACACCTCCTCCTCTCCCGTAGGTGCTTGGCGAAGCCCTGCAGGATTGCCACGCTCCTCCATCACCACCACGCCGTTGTGCTGCTGCTGGATGGAGTCTTCCTCAACCTCTCCCTCTCTCCTTGCTGGATCAAGGCGTGGGAGACATCGTCGGGCTGTACGTGTGTTGAACGCGGAGGTGTTGTCCGTTCGGCACTAGATCATCGGTGATTTGAATCACGACGAGTACGACTCCATCAACCCCGTTCACTTGAACGCTTCCGCTTAGCGATCTACAAGGGTATGTAGATGCACTCTCCTTCCCCTCGTTGCTAGTCTCTCCATAGATAGATCTTGGTGACACGTAGGAAAATTTTGAATTTCTGCTACGTTCCCCAACACTAAGTACTAGCACTAGTACTAATACCTGCATAGTGGGAACGCGTTCAGGTTTGGTACGTACTAGTAGGTGTGAGCAGGCTTTCGAATGTGATGGGAACAAGGTAAAGATTAATTGATGGTTTTGGTTTCGAGGCCCGAAACGGCTCCCGATGAGTTTAGTGGAACATAAATTTCAAGTACTACACTGCTCAAATGCATAAATATTATGTTACTGTCAAAAATTGGCACAAAATACGAAGGAGACCAATGGAAGTACTACTAGCAACCCACGATTTAACTACTCGCATGCGCGCAGTGGAGTAATAATGTCCTTCTTCCACCCTCGCGTCCACTCAATTTGCATGCGCTGTATTAATTGACCATCAATGAAGTGAACGACTTTACGCGTGTCAAATTACCACATGGGGTGGATCTTGGTACAAAATTGCGTCCGCCCGTGTACCCGCGTGTGCGTGCGAGGTAATGAGTGCGTGCGTGGTGTGCGTGCACATCTTCACTTCGTGCATGTACCGCCAGTATGGCTCAGGGAGGACGAGTACATTCTTGTGGAACCAGCAACACGTCACTATGATCAATCCACGCAAGGAGGTCGCAACAACACCTCCACATGTGCCACGTGGCTTCATGAACTGTAAGAGAGACACTGTGTAGCATTCCATTGGTATTCTAATTTACGTGTTTTGCACATACTCGAAGTACTAGTAAGGTACACGTGCATTGCACGCATCAGATTTTGCAACCAAATTATGAATAAATACCACAATATAGCATGTAAGCTCTAAGTCATATATGCCTGATGTAGCCCTTCGTTTAATTCTTATAGTTCATCTCATTCAAAATCAATTAGTTTTTATGAAAAGCTAAGAACGCGGGAATAGGAAAAACATGGGATTCTAGTGGAATGTCGTCTTGAATCCTACAGGATTGTACGAGTGTTTGATTGTGCATAGAAAAACGCAGAATTCTTTCAAAGAGGTTTGAGTGGATGGGATGTTTCCTATGAAATCTAGTGCAAATGAATCATATGGAAAAATTCCTATGGTTTACAATCCTACGAATCAAACAACCAAGATAGTAAAAATTCCTAATGATTAGAATCCTCCAATATTCCTTTGAGAATCCTTTGAATCAAAGAAGCTCTTAATCTATTTTATGATTCCTGGAATTAAGCATTGTAAAGCATAAAGTAAAAACAAATAATGGCAATTCAACTAGAAAAAAAAATTGGGCAGTTATGATACGGAAGATTCTAGAACAAAAGAGAACCACTGTTGTTTTGAGGTTTGTGCATTATGCTTAAGTTCAACCATGGAGTCTGCTAGATTGTACATGTGGCAAAATCCGGTGGGGGCTAGAAGATGGTGCGAGGGGCCGAGTGGAGGGAGACTATGAAGGAATGCACAAGTGCGAGATCGATATTTAGAGAGAGGGGGCGAACACGTGCGCTGTTGCACGCATTGGCGGAGCCATGAAAAATAAATGAGATAGGGGGCCAAGCATTGCTAATCCTTTACGAGGAGGGTCAATTCATGAAGTTAAACAATTTTTAGCAACAATTGTCTAATGATCGCATTCATATTAGCCTCGATATATAGTGATGTTAGGGGGGAGGGCAGGGCCCTTACTGCTCCCTGTCTTTGCCATTGTGCACACATCTGAGAGATGAAGCGGAAGGCATGGATGATGAGAGGGGGGCGTTGGATATATAATTAATGTGGGTGTATTAGCTATATATGTTAATCCTATATAGAGAGGTATAGATTGATCGATGTGGACGTGGGAAAGAGGGTGAGACCTCACTGGATATATCGATTGATCGGTTTGTGTGGAAAACTATGAAAGACCTAGCTATATACACACATACATAGAGGAACATCGATCGTTGCGCATGCACGCGTGAGAGATAAAGAATGCCCGATATGATGGAGAGGGGGATGTGTGTGGGTGTGTGCCTTCATGCGAGACCGACCTGAAGAAAAAGACTGCATGCGTGCGATGGATAATGCCGACTGCTAGTGTATGTGCATGCATGCACGAGAGAAACTCAGTGGTACAATTATAAAGAGAAGACTACTATGTGGTTGTAAAAGAATAGGTGAGGTAATAATCAATGTAAAGTTGAATTCAAATATTTGAATAAGAGATCCTGATGTTTGAAACCCATGCATGCATGAATATAACGGAGATCTGCGCGGTGTGGTTTGGAAACGAGCATGTTCTAATGTATACACATTAAACAAGGTCAGACTGATTTGAATTTGAGATATCGATGGCAGACATCATTTGGCCATGTCGCATCCGTGCATGGACACACTATTCTAATTGGAGATGATGGGCGGCTTTCACATCACATATCTATATCTATACCCCTATATATATTATATTTTATATTTTTTATATTGTGTGCGGGTAACTTTAACTTTGAAAGATGGTCGTTCGATGAGGCGAATCCGATGGTCCAAAGATGGCAAATTTGAGCACTATTAGCCGTTGGATATCATCTAGATTCCACCAGATTTTGCCACATGTATAATCTAGAAGACTCCATGGTTGAACTTAAGCATAATGCACAAACATCAAAACACAAGCACTTCTTATTTGTTCTAGAATCTTCCGTATCAGAATTGCCCAAATGTTTTTCTACATGATTTGCCATTATTTCTTTTTACTTTATGTCTTACAATGGACAATTCCATGAGTCTTAAAATAGATTAGCCTTCTTATAAAAACTAGATGATTTTGAATGAAATGAACTATAAGAATTAAACGAACATCTACATCATGCATATATGACTCAAATCTTGCATGCTATAATGTGGTATTTATTCATAATTTGGTTGCGAAATCTCATGCGTGCAATGCACATGTACCTTTAGTCTAAATGGTGTTTGTGTGTGTGTTGTGCGTGTTGAGGTGCAAATTGTCTTTTTTTGGTACACGTTAATCTTGTTCTTCCGAAATTTTAAGCCGCGCCTTGTTATGCTGAAAATTCAAGCTAGCGTCTCTGTCTATCATGCTACGGAACTCCCGCCTCTTCAACCCGCGCCTTGTTAGCCCGAAATATTTAAGATATATCTTTGTCTTGTTGTGCTCCGACAACTCCCTCCATCTCAACCTGCTCCTTGCTATTCCGAAATTACAACGCGCGCGAAAACTCCCCCCTCCTGTGAAATCCCGACAAGCGAAATGCTCGTGGTACCCCTGAACCGAAAGAACCGCCTCAAATCGGTGGAGGTACTTTCGTAACTTACCCCACATTTCGGACAAGCGCGTCTCTAAGCCATGGTTCCCCACTGCCATCCCATCCGCCCACCCATTCGTACACTGAGGCCGAGAAAACCCGCGACGAAACCCCACACCCTGCTCCCTCCGCCACCCAACCGAAGCCTCTTCCCCAATGACGTCGTCCATAGCGACACCTCGACGTCCCTCATCCTCCGTACCGGATGAGGATCCCTCGTTGATCTCATCGTACCGCCGGTTCAGCCACCCCTTCCTCCACCTCCAAGGAGCTGCCCCGATGTTCCCCTCATCTTTTGCACCACCTCCATTCCCACACCGCCGTCTGCACCTGCACCACCGGAAGAGCATCATCATCACCATTTCCTCGGATGAAGCTGCGGCCTAATCAGCGCCACCAAAGAGGTTGTACACTAATCGCCGCATTTTCTTCTTGATTCGATCTCACGGTGCTGCCGGTGCTCGGTCCCGAGCCGACACGGCGCGGCTCCATCCATGGCGGCGTCGCTAGCCACTTCCTCCATGGCGTCGCTCCCTCGGCGGCGACGTCCATATCGGTAAGAGTTGCTTCTGCTTTAGCTCTCGCTCACGCTGCTGATTTGCTCTTGCTCTTGGTCCCCTGCCTGGTCTGCTCTTGCTATTGCTCTTGCTCGCGCTGCTGCTCTCGCTCTTGCTCTTGCTTGCGATGTTGCTCCAATTTAGCTACACTTCAGTCGACTGAATCGACTTTTGGGTTAGTCGATTTTCAGCGGGTGGGGGGGCTCACCGGGGTGAAGGAAGAACCAGCCGCAGTGGGGAGGGGGTTCGCCGGAGAGTTACCCCACTATCTATCTTAGGGTTCAGGATGGGGGCGGTGGTCGCCGGCGGTGGCGGGGCATTGGCGGGGCGGTGGCGTGGGGATCGCCTGAGAAAAAGCTCGGCACGGGGGGGCCTAGAGGGATGGCCGGGGCGGTAGCGGACCGGCAGTGGGGAATGTTTTTGGGGCGGGCGGGGTGGCGCACCACCGGCCGCGGGCGGCGGGGGGCTACTGTTTGGCCAGTGGTGGCTGGCGGCTCAGGGGGGTGGAGGTTGAAGATGAACCGCAGGCCCTTGACTTTGTATCCAACGGCTGCAAAATCGACTGACCAGAGATGAAAAAGTCAGTCGACCGATGTGTAGCCTCACCTTGCTAGTGCGTTCAGTTTCGACAGCAAAATTCAGTTTCGATAGTTAATTTCAGTTTCGACAGTTAAGTTCAGTTTCGGCAATTAAGTTCAAAGATGAGCGGCTGATGTATTTTACATCTAGCACTTTTTGGTTATGTATTTTACATCTTGTATTGGAGATGCTATTAGAATTCCACTCAGGTTAACGTTGTTTGTTGTCTCTCTTGTCCTGCTTCAGCCTCGGCGTCGTACAACTCATCGGAGCTGCTCCAATGACAAAACCCCCCATCACAGTGGAGCAGTACCTCGGGCTCCATCTCCAGACGCCTAAGATCTTCTTCCCCTCCTCCGACAGCCAAGTCAGACGGAGCATCCTCACAGGCCAACCCAATCACGCTGAGATCGACATGGCTTCGCCAAAGAGGTTGTACACTTGTCGCATCTCTTTTTTACTCTACATGTTATATATATTGTCCACTGAGCACTCATAGTAATGGGAAATACGATTAGTTTATCCTACTATATGAAAAGCAGTGAGGTACCAGGCAACGTAGCTATCCGTGACGGACTCTCTTGAACGTCATCATTATTTATCTCTGTGCGTTTGAGCTGTGTATTTATCGATGGGCCTGGGAGTTGAGCTAGTATGGCAGTGGCCTGGTCCAAAGTAATAGAAGTAGCACAAAAACATTTTTTTGTTGTAGGATTTTCCTTGCTCAAGCCTTCCTACTAGAATCACCAGTGCTTGAAAGGAAAAGTGAATGAAAAACATAGGAATTGGAAAGTTTCCTATGGTACTACTTTTCATGAATTTGGTGCAAAGGAATGGTGCAAAGGAAAACTGTAGGATTTGTTCCTTTAGTGTCTCCTTGAAAGAAAAACCATAGGAATTCTAATTTCCACTTCTCCTCCTTTTCATATTCCTATTCATCAAGCACAAGACTAAGAGATAGTAGCATAATAGCATTATAACCATACATTTTCTTGTGTTTGACTTAATCTCACCATGCTTTTTTGCATCCTGTGATCTTCCAATTGTTGTGAATCAAACACCCAGATTGGCAGAAATCATGTGTTTTTAAATTCTCTGTTTTGCACGTGCATTCCTATCCTATGCCTGTCTATTTCCTACACCTGCATTGTTAGAATCCTCAAATTCAAACAAGCCCTTGCTCAATTACTTCTGTTACAGATATGTGTCAAAGAAAACCTTGTGTGGTTTGTCCTGCTCCTACGGTGCTGTGTTCCACCCCAGCTCAGCTGCTCCAACGATGGAAGGGTTCACCACAGCAGGGATCCGCTCTCCAGACTGTCTTTCGCCGCCTCAGATCTACTTCCCCGCCGCCGGCAGCCACGACAACTGCATTACCATCATCAACTAAGCAGTTGACCTTGAGGACTACACGGGTCCACAAGAGAGGTCGCACTCTTCCATGTCTGCTTACGTTATGCGTCGCTTAATATGATGACATGCTACATTATCGTCGTGTTCACCTATTAGACTCCGAGTCAGGTCCAAACTAATGTTGAAACTTGAGTTTTTAAATGGTTGTGGAGTACATATTGGGGCAGAAATCAGTACTATCTGTCTACTATCTGGTTAATCTCCAGTGTCTACTATGAGTTCCATGTTGGGTGCAAATAAACATTAAAGGAGCCATTATCTGTATTTTTTAACTAAAGTTATTATCTGCCTGCTATCATTGGTTTTGGGTCTATCCACAGTTTGCTACCATCACTCTGGATTTATGCATGCACTCCTTACATGATCTCACTATGTTTTATTCCTATGCATGCCAGTTATTGTACACAATGGAACTGATCATGTAGAGCAAAATAGACGAGCCTTGCGTGGCAATAAAATTTCATTCAGACGCTGTTCCATGGTGGGCTCAAAGGCAGCCCCCCTCCACCCGTTTCAGATCGTAATCAAGAGGAAGATAACTGTTCTGAGGGGGATTCAGAAGGAGAAGACCACTCCTATTTACCCCATGAGGTCTTCTCTCTAACTTGGCATGCTGATGTTGGTAATATCATGCATATGGTGCCTTGCATTGCTTACTGTATACATTAAAGATGTCATCTGCTTAGTTTAGACATGCTTTGTGTCAAAGCCATCTGTTTAGTTTCTTTATCGTATATGTGAATCATGCAATGCCATCTTGTCTAGCCAGGCATCATATATGTGAATTTTGCAATGCCACCCTGGTTAGCCAGTCATCTTATATGTGAATTATATCATGCCATCATTTTTTATTACATGTTAAATTTGTCAACAATTTTAGTACATTCAATTACTCTTCCTGTGCATCAGCCATTCGGCACGGTCATGGAAAAATCTGGAGTGGAAACAAGGTCTTCAGAGCAGACAATGTTATCTGACGAAGCACATGTCTTGCTAGTTATCGATAGCTCCTTACAGGAGGATTCAGAGATAGATGACCAGTCATATCCCCCCCCCGAGGTGCATGCCCTAACTTGGCAGGGTTATGTTGCTCATATCGTGCGTATGGTATCTTGCATTGCTATGTCATTTGCTTAGTTTAGACATGCTTTGTGTGAATGCCACCTGTTTAGTGTCTAATTACCATGTATGTGAATTATGCAATGCCATCTTGTTGCAAGACATTATATATGTGAATTATGCAATGTTATATTGTTGCAAGGCATTATGTATGTGAATGATGCAATGCCATGCTGTTTAGGCAAGCGTCATATATGTGAATTATATCATGCCGTCCTTTTTTTGTATTTCTCATTGCTTTTGTCGACAATGTTTGTATATTCAACTGCTCTTCCTGTGCATCAGCCATTTGAATTGGTGATGGAGAAATCTGGAGTGAAAACAAGGTCTTCAGAGCAGACAATGCTACTTGCTGAAGCAGATATCTTGCTGGTTACAGATAGCTCTTTAGAGGAGGATTCAGAGGCAGATGACCAGTCCTATTATCCCCCTGAGGTGTATGCTCAAACTTGGCAGGGTTATATTACTCATATAATGCATATGTTGTATTGCAATGCTTAGTTTTTACATCATATACACAATATTGAATGCCATCTCCTTAGTTGACACATCATATATGTGATTGCCCTCTACTCACTTCCTTGGTATATAAATCATATATTTGAATTATGTCATGCCATGATGTTTACATAGACAGCATGTATCTGAATTATGGCATGCCAACCCATTTTCTAAAGACATAATATAGTTATACCATCTCATCATGTTTACATAGTCATCATATTTTAAATTATGTCATTCTATCCGTGAATTATATCATGCCATCATGTTTCCATCGACGGCATGTTTGTGATTTATGGCATGCCAACCACTTTAATAGACACATCGTTTAGTTATATCATGTCATCCTGTTTACATAGTCATCTTATTTTGAAGTATGTCATTCTATCCTGTTTAGTTAGCCATCATACATGTGAAATTATGCCATGCTATCCTGTTTAATTAGCCATCATATATGTGAAATTATGTCCTGCTATTCTGTTTGCTTAGACAACATAAATGTGAATTATTTCATGCATGTTTTCTTCCCTACTATCCATTGCACCAGTCTATCTTACAATGTCTATACATTCAATTACTTTTCTTGTTTATCAGCCATTTCAATTGGAGGGAGTGATGGCAGTATCTATGGGAGTAAAAACACGGTCTTCAGAAAAGATTCTGCTACCTGTCGATGCAGATAGAACCACGGTTGTACTTGCCCAAGAACCAGCCCCACCACACATAACCCACACTCATGTAGATTGTACCCCTACCTAGTTGGACAGAGAACCAGCTACACCCCTTCTAACCCCAACCCCAGCAGATAGACACCCAGTTCTCGTTGACACAGCACCGTCTCCACCACAGAGCACCCAAACATGAGCAGTTAGTAAGGCAACTGCAGTGCCCAAATCACGAGGACCACCACTCCAAACCCGAAGTCAATGCTTAAAGCAGAAGAAGAATTGTTCTCAGGTCAGGTTCCGTAGCTATGGTTCATACTACTTTGCTATTGAATCACTATATTTACTGATACCAACTAATTTCAAATTTGAAGGATGCAATTGAAACTCCAATGGCGCAACAGGTATGTTTTAAACCTGATTCTTCAACGTGTTTGGTTGTTTGCTGTTGTAACTTGCTCTATTTTGATTTCAGTTTCAATTGAATAAATAGTTATGTTCTCATGCCATGCACATTACAAGTGTTGTTATTGATGTGTAGTTTCCCACACTTATATTCTGTCTATGCTGCTTTGTCTTCAATAGATTTGATTCGAACTGTATCTATCTTGATTGGGCAACATAAACTAGAATGATATAGACAATACAGTGACCATACTACATAGATACATGTTTGTTTAATGCTGTTATCCTGTCCACCTTACTACTGAACTGGTTTACCAAAATGAGTTTCATATACTACATTGTAAACCTGAGATGTGTTTGTTTGTTTCTCTTTTAGAACGCTGATAAAATATTGTAGAAGAGTACCCTGTTACGCAATGGTAAAGGAAGTAATGCAGATAAGGTTCAAGATAGTGAGACATCCCTGTTGGTCTCCAAGAAAGCTGATAAAAACTATATTGAAGACACTGAGACAACCCCAAAGTCATGTCTTGATGTAGTGTTCAAGTTACTGGCTACCACTGCTGGCACCAGCTCTTCGAACTCGTTGCCTGAATCGGTTTGGCTTCTTGAGTCTCAACTTCAAGTTGAAAGACATCGATCAGATGTTATGCGACAGGAAGCCGAAGGACCGAGGAAGTCCCTGCAGAATTCAAATGCATACTTTCTGGTGCAACAGCAAGCGCTGGAGGACTTAAGCGCCAAACAAGAGAAAGTTAATAAGCTTGCTAAGCATCTTGCCAGCATTATGGGTGCCCAGGATATTGTTTCTTGAGCTCTTCTGAAGTGGTTTCAGTTCTAGACTTGTTTTGCTGCGGCGTTTATATGCTACTGTGTTCCCTATATTTTCACTGGTGGCGATCTTTGATGCCCAGTGGATGTAATATGTGTAATACCCGTGATAGCCTAGTGTAAGTTGCTTGCTTATTTATTTCCTTGTTGTCTTGTTTATTTGTTTGCTTGTAGTCAGTGCAGTTCTTTTTCTGTGGTTTGCTAGTGGCTGCAATAACCTATTTTTTAAAACTAGGCCACAATAACCATGGGCTAATATTTACTGTAGTGACACTGGGCCTCCTACGGGCCGTAGAAACAGTGGGCCTTCTATGGGCCGTATAAACAGTGGGCCTTCTATGGGCCGTAGAAACAGTGGGCCTTCTACGGGCCATATAAACAATGGGCCTTCTACGGGTCGTATCATCAATGGGCCTTATACGGGCAGTATGATCGATTGGCCAAACATGGGCCAATAACAGGCCGTAATATGGCCGTAAACTGGCTAGAGTTGGAATCGTCCGTTCATGGGCCGACCATAACGGGCCATAGTTAATAGGCCCTATTTGATGACGCTATGAAAATGGCCCAACGTATTAACGGACCACAAACGGGCCGACTGTAACCACGGGCTGAATTTGGCCCACAAGCAGAAAATGACAGTAACAGGTCGTAAGTAAACGAATGCTGGAAATGAACCCAAGAATAAATGGGCTCTGAGAAGGCCGAAAGATAACATGGGCTGGAAACGGCCCAACGGAATAACGGGCCGTTAATGGGTATAAAGTGATACACTGTTCTTTATGGGCCAGTTTCACCACGGGCCGTTAATGGGTGTAAAGTGATGCACTGTTCATTATGGGTCAGTTTCACCACGG
This sequence comes from Triticum aestivum, assembly GCF_018294505.1. Classification (NCBI taxonomy): domain Eukaryota; kingdom Viridiplantae; phylum Streptophyta; class Magnoliopsida; order Poales; family Poaceae; genus Triticum; species Triticum aestivum. The sequence goes on from NC_057804.1 coordinate 461,397,170, forward strand.
GACATTAATAGGCCAAGAGTTACATAGGGCCTCATATGGGGCGAAAGACGTCATGGGCCATACATGGGCTAGAAGTGAAAACGGGCTGGAATTATATTGGATGGCCCAGATGACGCTACTGGGCATAATTCGAATAGGGCGTAACGGGCCTTGGGTTAGCGGGCTGTAAATGGGCTATATGCGAACGGGCCGTTAACAGTCTTTCCATGGGCCGGCCTGCCACCTTTTGACCAAGTCAAATGGGCTGGCCTTTTCACAGGAATGGGCCTCTGTTGGGCCATGCCACGTGTCGACATATCATAGGCGCCTTCTGTCCAATGAGTGGATGACATCTGTCCCAGCGATGAGCCGATACGTGTTTCCTCCAGCCAATGATGATTTTACACGTGGAAAATCCCCATTGGTCGGGGCTGTTAACGGGTTATCGCATCCAAAACCCAACCCGATAGCTTAACGGCGTTCTGTTACAATGGATGCCATGTGTCGGTCACCCTTGACGAAAGCACTTCTGTGACGCACGATTTATCATCATGGAAGTGGACACTTCCATGATGATAATTTTGGTAATGTCATGGAACACTTCTACGACAGCACAGGTATGACTATCTTGATTCTGTCATAAAATCGTCATGGATGTACATGCATGACAAAAAATGCGACCTACTATGACAAACACGTATCATCATGGAAGTGTATTTTTTTTGTAGTGAATGGATGATGGAGTTTAATTGTTAAGCAATTCAATGAGGGAAGCTTAGCTACATTCAATGACTTACTCACCTAGACGGAGGGAGTAGCAAGTACTAGTACTACTACAATAGTGGACTCAAATAGCAATTTTGTCTCATGCAAGAGCCTAGCTACTATACGCGTGCTCCAAGGCACCGCACCACGCGAGCGTTCGCAACTGCTACGTTCGGGTTGCGCTTGGCTCTTCGCCTCTTCGAGAAGACGAACAATGATGCTACTCCTACTTCTACAGTATCGAATCCACTGCTGCATGTCCGTGCACCTCGTGCGGGAGGGATAGCATGTAGCGAAAGCTTCTACTAGTCCTGCCAGACACCACGCTCATGCACGAGGGAGGGACGCAACTTCATTGACTTACTACTCCTGCCTTTGCGTCTATGATAGGTGGGCCCAACAGGTGGTTGGCCCACCTGTCATGCAGCCAAAGGCAGGTGCAGTTAAGGCACCGGAGCTCAGTCCGCGAGGGAGAGGGCGTTGTAGTAATCAAACTTCTTGGTCTTGTATGAGTTGACGCGACACATCAAAGCACTGCACTCGATATAAGACTTTTTACACATTTCAAATGGACTACAACATACGGATGTATGTAGACATATTTTGCTTCGTATGTAGTCACTTGTTGCAATCTCTAAAAAGACTTATATTTGGAAACGGAGGGAGTACAACGCATGCATGCATGCTGTGACTTTCCTACTTGCATTTGTTGATTTGATGCACCTTGCCAAATTTTGACTATAAATTTAACTAACCAAATTTTCATGCATGTCACAAAAAATTACAGGGCTGTTTGGATTGTGACTATGTTTGTCTTATGTTGCCACATTAATTTTCCCACACTTGCGGAACTTGAGTTGCTCAAATTGTTAGACACACTTTGGCTTGCCTAAGGGAATCTTGCCATAATTCTTATGTCTATGACATGTGGGGTTCACTGCTAATAAAAAAATTCCTGTCTTAGATATGGCTAATAAAAAAGACTGATATTTAGGAACGAAGGGAGTACAAAATATAAATAATAATGCATGTTGGGGCAACCCACGTTTCCGCTAATTTTAGCCGTGGGCTTGTTCACAATTTTTACGAGGGGGTGGTTGTTCATTTAATGGAGGGACTTGTAGTACCAGACTTGAACGATACAAAGTGCGACCTGGCACACCGTAACACCACTTGGAACAAGCGGGTAGCTATCTCAAAAAACAATCAACAACTAAAAAACCGCGACCTGGCATGTAGTAAAAAAATTTGAACGATTGTTTTGATGGAGTGAAAAAGCAAAACTACCCCACTACGTATATATAGGCCGAAGCTTCCGCGCTTGCTTGCTAGGGTTGCTCTATTCACACACTCTCATCCTCTCTAGATCTAAACAAGATAGGGGTTGTAACACAGTCTTTCTCCCTTAAAAAAACACTGTCTTTCTATCCTCACCGCTGGTTATAGATCCGGATGTATCCCCCTCCGTCGATGAAGGGGAGGAGGGGCAGCGTTTAGGCCGTCGTCGACAGCGAGGGAGGAGACCCACTGTCGGCCGCACCGTTATCTCTGGTCGAGCGCCGGCGCGGGAGGTCCTCCGATCCCTTCGTCATTTCCTGTGGGCGGATCCGGCCTCCCGCCGCCCACCTATCCACATCCCGACGACCTTCAGGTATATCTTCGTTCGAAACCGCCTTAGCTCTACTTCCCAAGCTCGCTACATCACTACATGTGCATCATTTTCTACCTCTCATCCCCACTCGATCGGATGGTCCAATGTCACCTATTTTTTTCAATTATTAGAGGTAAAGCTACTTCATGGAGTGGAATCTTGTACTCCCTCCGTCCGGAAATACTTGTCATTGAAATGGATGTATCTAGATGTATTTTAGTTCTAGACACATCCATTTTGATGACAAGTAATTCCGGACGGAGGGAGTACTTGGTTCAAACAAGAAATAAAGTGGGGTGGGGGAATTTAGTATGTACATCGGACTTGGTACAAACAGGAAGGAAAGGGGATGAAAGTAGTACAGACTGGTCATCCAACCGGTCTCTTGGTCGAAAAGGGAAATATAGGGGTAACGATGTACATAGTGGTATGACCAGGACTAGATTTGCTATCCACACATCGGAGTAGGTGGCTAGAGTGAACAAAAATGGGACCAACCAAGATATGTTTCTTGGATGTTTGTTTCTCAAGGCAACAAACTATGAATCACCACTTTATGCCCCTGTTTACGTACATGGTGCTGGACTGCTGGTGCACCCACTGTCCCATGCCCTTATACCAAATATTTAGCTGTTCTTAATCTAATGTCCCTGGTAAAAATGAAGCCATGCCACTGTTATAAGACATGACAATTTAGCCAAATGTTTTTGCCTATAATTGTTTGAGACTTTGACTGTTTCCTCTGTACCTTTTTGTGCAAATAGGGATATCCAATTCACCTGGTTGCTGTTGTGACCTTTTAGTGCACTGCACAAAACTCTTCTTAAAAGAAGTGACTTTTGTGATGTTTAACTAGAATGTCAGAATGGAACAGTTGGTTCATTTCGGTGGAACTGCACAAAGGGAGATCTGTGTTCCAATCCTCATCATCCATATTGGCGCCATAACCTTCCTTTAGGTAAGAATGATATTTAATGCATGTGTTCATCTCTATTTTCTGACTGCCTTGAGAAAATAATGCTATTTTTTACTAGTACACTTGTACTCCCTCACTGACAAAACCAATTCTGAAATGGAAGGTCAATCATGTACTTGGTTTCACCAACTGGTGAGGAGAAAGAGAAACAGAGCATGAAGAGGAAGAAGAATAAGAATAAACAGTGCCAAGGCGATCTTGCTGAAGCCAGAGGCCTTAGTCGAGGCCATTCAAGGGCTCCGGCAACGACTACCTTACATGTGAGATGATCCTCCAGGGAGCCTTTCCACTTCTGATGTCTCACTTAATTAATTAGGAGTACTTAAGTACCACTAATTTATTGCTGCCTAATTTTCCTGTCGGAGTTAAACAAATCTTTAATAGGACCCTATGCTGAATCATGTACGTGTGTATGTTTGTCTATGGAGGTGAATCATGTGGTGGAGCAGGGAGGGAATATTATTAGTGTCATGATATAATAGTGCTATTGTTTTGCATGTCAATTTATTGCCATTGGTTCAATGAGGCAATGTTTTGCGTATTGTCCATCATGAATTTGTTCTACTGTTAGAGTAATATGCTAACGTCTTCCTATCCTTTCTCACTAAGCTAATGAAGGTTTCACCTTGTTCCTACTTGTGCAAACAGGGATCATGTTGTGCCAATCATACATTTTAGTGGGACTACACAAGACAATACAATGAACTGTATCCCAGCCAGTGCTTGAACTCTGCTTGAAGATCTTGATAATCTTTTGATATAATCTCAACGCTGGTAAACAAGAGTGATTTCAACCATACATTTAAAGTGCACAAAAATATATACTATTGAGTGATTCTAGTGAGTGCTTTATCATCTCTTATGGGACTACATGAATAAGCTTTTTTTCTCAGGTTGGTACGGGCTAAGGCCTTCATCCATATTATTTTGTTGTCGTCTCTATTTGTATCGTGCTACTGTCATGAGAAACTCCTTTATCTTTGCTGGTTAAAGTTTTGCAACCTATGATAAATGGCAATGCTTTGAGTGTTGAGCTAATTGGCACTGATTAAATAAACTAATACCTCTCTTTAAGCAAGACTACTATGTTCCTAACTTTACCCATTAAGATAATGAGGGTGCTTCTATTTGTTAGTGTATGTTTCATCAACTAGTCCCTCTATTACAGTAATCTCACTCTCTCAATATATGTGCCAACAGGGATGCTCTATTTTGGTGGAACTGCACAAAAACTTTGGGTGCTTCATGGACTCGACAGCTTCCGTCCTTTCCTGTCAGTCGGTAATCTCGGCTTGCTTTCTTCCTTCGCCGTCAGTCGCTTCGCTTATCTCGGCTTCCAGTCAAAGGAAATAGTAATTGATATGCTACCTCACACAGGTTGGTACTGGTCTTTATCCTGATTATTGTGCTTGTCATGTATTGGTAATTTGGTATTGTGCTAATGTTTGCCGATTTTATAAAGGAGTAACTTGGAGCCTGAACTCACAGGCAAATCATTGAATTGGGTGATTTTAGTAGAACTGCACAATATGATCAGATGGACAAATACTTATGCTGCTGATATGTACTCCAAAGTTCACTCAGACAAGCATCGATGTTGACAAGAAGTGCCTATATTCATTCGAGTGTCAACCGGCATCAACCAGTTGTCAAACTCCCAAGTATTAGGAGAGTGAACGCCAAAAATATTGCTCGGCGCATAGCCCAGAAGAACACAGTCCAGTCTTTGGTCCCAACTTATGGCCTTTGGTTATCGACAGATATGGTAGCGGACTGTATGGCATGGAGTCTAAAGATTCCAGAAAAGTTGGTTGACGCGTATATTCATCTGGCACTTAGTTAGTCTGCACGCCAGGGATGCTCCATTTCAGTTGAACTGCACAGAAAAATTGGGTGGTTCATTTTCTCAACCTCCTCCTTTCTCGTCTACAATGTAGAATTTTGGCGAGCTACAGGACCGAGATGAGCCAGTAAACTAGTTGGGTGAAAGTAGTGGCCAAGTTACTCAAACCTTGCTCAGCACGAGGCCATTATTTGAGGATAAACCTACAAGCAAAGTTCAGATTGTCTGTGCTGCCTCTTATGTACTCGAAAGTTTACTCGTACAAGAATTAATTTTACCAAGAAGTACCTCCGACTGAACACCATTTACCAGTCTCTACCCTAGGTAATTAGAGTTCGTCCATGGATCATATTTGTTGTGATCTCAATCATTTGGATGCATAAACATACTGAACATGTGTATATCTGAATCTTTTTGTGAATTATGTATGAATATTGTCGTGTGATCTATCAATCATTTGGATGCATAGATATGCTGAGCTTGTGTATATATGAATCTTTTGAGTTTTTGATAGTGAATGTTGGCTATGAATATGAACGTGTCCTATGAACCTGAGTTTGATACGAATGTTTACCTTTTTTATTGTATTTGTGTGTGAACTTGTTAGTATGCCTACTTTGGGGTATGTGACGTGTGGGTGTCAACGGCACACCTTCTTACCGAGAAGAATTGCACCTGCTTTGTTAGGGTAGCAACGGCACATTAGCTCTTTTTAATCTTTTTATTACTCTGTCTTCCCCTCTCCCGCGCTCAACCCCTATCGTAATGTTTTCAGCCTCAAAACAAACATAGTACTGCGTTGTTTTTGGGGCTTGATGAAAAATTGAGTGTTGGTTTCTGTAGGTTGGCCCGCCCAGCAAATGGGCTGCTGGTCCACCATGACGGACTAGGAGGCTAAAAATACAAGTTGTATGGTGCAGAGGCAAGTAAAAAACGCATCAAGAGCCATCCACTGAAGAAGAAAAAATCGCTCCTGATGTGCTCCTTCAGTCGTGCCGCCGGCCCCCTCTTTAATCCAGTTCGCTCGGGGATCTGGTATCATTTTTTTCCAGAGGGCGAACAAGTATCAGCTAGGCCTAGGTTTTGTATTTTAACATGCGTAGCCCATGACATACGGAGACAGCGGTTTCAACTTATTTTTTGAGGTCCATACCGGCAGCTCAATGTATTTTTTTAATAAAACGCAGGTCTCTGTTCTATTTATCTATATATAAGAATAATAATGTTGTGTCCAATTTATGTTTTCCCTTCTAACCACATTATATATATTTATATTATTACTATTATTGTATGTTTTATAGAGACTTATATATACATTATAAAAACATCCCACGTGTTATTAACTTATAAAAGTAAATGTTTAACAGAAGTTGGCAAGGAAACTCCTAGTTGTTTTTGACTCACAGGCAAGGAAAATCCTGGTGATTGCGTACAAAAGCTTGCGAAGATTTTAAGGACCAATTTAATAATAACGCGCTCATTTTTATTTTGAGAAATAACTCGCTAATTTGTTAATTATATATATATATATATATATATAATGTGCCTCTCTGGT